>NC_134856.1:112967488-113214988 GCF_049852395.1 Peromyscus maniculatus bairdii
AATTACTATTATTATTAACTTACTATTTTCTATTTTTATTTTTATTTTGTTTTATTTATATACTTTTTACCTCAAAAATGCACTTTACCATAAAATAAAAAAATCAGACACTGACAAAAATAAAAATAATAAGAAAATATGAACCTCATTAGTAAATGGATCAAGTGGAAGATAGACTATCAGGTAGATGGAAGACAGGGTAGATTAAATAAAACATTTAGACACTGACAAAAATAAAAAATAATAAGAAAATATGAACAGAACATATGAGCTCTATTTGGCAACATGAACTGATAGAATTGACATCAGCAATGGAACAGACATCACTTATGAGTCATAAGGATAGAAGAAGGAGAGAACTTTAGGCTAAAGTCATAAGGAATATATTCAATAGAATCATAACAGAAAAGTTCCCCAAATTTAGAACCCTGATGACCATCTACACTTAGGAGGCATATATAACACTAAGTGGACAAGTCCAGAAAAGAGCTTCTGTGTCATATTATAGCTAAAACACTAAACACAGAGAACAAAGAAAGTACTGAACACTAGAGGATACACAGCAAGTCAAATAAAGGCGAGAATTACAGTGGGTTTCTCAATAGGTCCAAAGGCCAACAGAACATGGAACGATGTGTTCCAAACACTGTAATACAATAACACAGCTATACCCAGCAAAATTATCTGTGAGAACCACAGGAGAAATAGTTCACTGTGATTTTTAAAAGACAAAGGACTTCATAGCCACTAAACGAGCACTATAAAAGGTACTTATAGGAATCCTCCAGACTGAAGGGAAAGAAACACATTCAGGAGGCTATAGGAAATGTTAACCTATGCTGAAAGAATAGCTAAGGAGTGGGGGGGAAACATATACTATAAAACCAAGGAAATAACAGGCAGGAACTAATACATACCTTCAATAATAACTGAATATTAATGGGCTACATGCCCCAGTAAAAGAAACAGGCTAACAGAATGGGTTATTTTTTTTTCTGCCATAAAAAAGAATGAAGTTATGTCATTTTCTGGAAAATCAATACGACTGAAGATAATCAGTGAAGTAAATTAGGTCAGTCTCAGAAAGATACTATTGTAAGCTTTTTTCTCATTCCTGAACTTTGTAGGTATATAAAATCATATGTGTACATATGGCATAAAAGTAGAAGCAAAATTACCTAGGGGAACAAAGGAGACTAATGGGAGAGAGAGGCATGAGGAAGGAGAGATAGCAGGATATGAGGGCAATGTGCTCAAAGTACAGTAGAGAGGCCAGCGAGATGATGAGAGGGTAGAGGTATTTGCTGCTAAGCCTCAGGCGACCTGAGTTTGATCCCTGGGACTCACATGGTAAAAAGACAGAACCAATTCCTGCAAGTTGTCCTCTGACTTCTACATGAGTGCCTTGCCACATGAGTATCTACACACACACACACACACACACACACACACACACACACACACACACATAAGTAAATAAATAAATGTCATTAAAAACACTTGAAAGTTTATTATATAGTTGCATAAGAAATTCTATTATGTAACTCTTTATTTAAAAAAAAATGAAAGAAAGCCATGATGCATACTAAATATCTGCTCCATTGTGTCTCCCATAATCACCAATATAAGTCTTCCTCAACACTTACAGGAAGACAGAGAGCATGTTTTCATTCAAAAACATGTACCCTCTTGTCTTCTGCTATTGGGAGTGCCATGGGCAAGAGAGTGCTGCAGAACACAAAAAGGAGACAAAATTGTTCATAGTGAGATCAGACACTTCCCCAGACAACTCTCTTTTCTAGAATTCTCATTCCTGGGGACTCAGGCTTAAGAGCTGTTTATTGGGGAAAGGTCTCAGGAAAACATTTATAATCTAAGATGGTTGCCAGTGTGTGTCAAAATAATTTTTCCAATTTAAAAATGTAAGATTATGGCCGGGTGGTGGTGGCACATGCTTTTAATCTCATCACTCGGGAGACAGAGCCAGGTGGATCTCTGTGAGTTCGAGGCCAGCCTGATCTACAGAGTGAGTTCCAGGAAAGGCGCAAAGCTACACAGAGAAACCCTGTCTCGAAAAAAACAAACAACAAAAAAGTAAGATTACTATCTCATATGAATTAGAATTCTACTGTTTTTAATCCACAGTTCAAATTATTGAAAAGAGAAACTGAAAAAGACACTAGACGGTGGAGCCATCTCCTATATATATGAGGACTGGGATAATTGGTATTGTCAAAACACCCATGCTACCTAAAGCAATCTACAAATTCAGTATACAACTCATCAAAATTTTTGAAATATTCTTCCTAGAACTATGAAGAAAGCATCCAAAAATATACATAGGACCACAGATGGCTTTAAATAGCCAGAGCAATCCCGAACAACAGCATCAATGCCGTAGGCATCATCATACCCGATTTCAAATCTCACATAATCATAGTAACAAAATCAGTATGTCATTGGGTTAAAAACAGACTCACAGACCACTGGAAAAGCTGAAGATATCAGTCAACACATCTTCAGCCAGCTTATTCTCAGACAAGAGGTCGAAATCATGCTTTGGAGAAAAGGTGACCTCTTCAACAAACGACGCTGGGGAGACTGGGTATTTGTGTGTATAAGAATGAAACTAGATCCCTGTGTATTACCTTGCTCAGAAACCAACTTAAAATAGACCAAAGACCTTAATATAAGACACACAACCCTGAAAGAAAGGAAAGGGAAAATATAGGACAACATCAAGATGTAGGCCTGGGCAACAATTTCCTGATTAGGGCTCCAAAACTCAGAGAATAAGAGAAAAAAATTGATGAGTGGGATTACATGAAAGTTAAAAGCCCCTATACAATAGTAATCAAGAGTGAGGAGCCAGAATAAAGAATATGGAAAATATCTTTGCCAGCTAATTTTCTGAGAATTAATATCCAGAATATATAATGAAATCAAAAAATCTTAACAAGAAAATTACCCAATCAATAAAATGTCAAATGCCCTCAAGTTATATTTCACAAAAAAGTAAGCACAAATAGCCAATAATTACAGAAAAAAATGTTAAATATAGTTGAACTATGAGAACGCTACAAAACTATCTTACAATAGTGAGAATAGTCTTATCAGAAAAACAGAAAGATCAAATGCTGGCAGAGAAATGGAACCTTTAAACACAGCTGATGAGGATGTAAACTGGCAGCAGCACTAGCAAATTAGTATATAGGTTCCACAGAAATTGAAAGCTACTACACCACTACTGGACGGACACATGAGGGAAACAAAGTGAGCATACCAGAGTTATCCACACACTCGTGCTTATGATAGCATCTCTCACAGTTGCCCAATGTAGATGGAATAAGCCTAGGTACTCATCAGCAGGTGGTGGATAAAGAAAATATGGTCTATATACAAAATGTTGCACCATTCTGCCATAGAAATTAAATTCTGTCATTCTCGGAACATGAATGGAACTATAAGTTAGTATATTAAAACAAGCCAGACCATAAAACAAATATCATAGTTCCCCCCCGACACCATGTATGGGAACAGGAGAAGGGAAAGAAGGCACAAAGATGGCCTGAAAGCAGAAATGAGTCTATTAGGGTCTGGACAGGTGGTCAGGTGGGTGAGGGTGAAAAGGGGTATAGAAGACAAGACAGGATCAAAGGGGTAACAGGAGAGGATCAAAGCTTGTTAGGGCCAGGCATCATGGTATATGCTTTTAATCTCAGTACTTGGGAGCCAGAGGCAGGCAGATCTCTGTGATACAGAATATCTGTGTGTATGATATTTGTGTGTGTAGACCTGATATACAGCCTGGTAAGTTACAGACCAACCATGGATATACAGTGAGACCCTGTATAAATAAGAAAGAAAAGACATCTTATTATGTACATATATGAAAATGCCATGGTGAAAATCATTACTATGTATAATCAATAATTACATAAATAATTTTAAATCCACAGAGAATAATAAATGGGACAGTGATGCAGACAATTCTGGTCCTTACATACTGCTGTAAATAATACAGAATATAAAATGGTGCAACCTGTGTGAAAAACAGTATGGAGATTCCTTAATAAGTGAAAATAGAGAATTATTGCCTGATCCAGCCATTCCACATGTGATATACACATTCAAGAATTGAAGGCTGGGAGCTGAAGAGATTTCTGCATCTATACTCATGACAGCATCATTCACAATGGCCAGGATGTTAAGGCAGTCCAACTGGCATCAATGAGTGAGTATATATATGAGATATTATTCAGCCTTTAAAAGGAGGGACATTTTAACACATACTTCAGCATGATGAAGCTGGAGAACATTAACCTGTGTGAAATACGTCAGTGATGAAAAAAACAGTACAAAACAATTCTAAGATGTGGCTATCCAAAATGCTTAAATTTATAGAGAGAAAAGAGTATTGTGGCTTCCCGGAGCTGGAAGAGAGCAATGGGACAAAGTTTCATTTAGAATGATAGGAACATTCTGGAGATGGATCGTGATACTAATTGCACAATGAAAACACTGCTAGTGCCTCTGAACTGTGCACTGAAAATAGTTTAAATGATAAACCTCAGGTTATATTATTTTACCACAATATAAACAGGTTAGAGTCAGAAGCATTGGGTCCACATAGGACTAAATGAAATCCCCTACTGAAGGTTTTTATTGAACTTTCCTTCAGTTGTGACCCATTTGTCCCAGCACATTTTGGGGGTCATCATCATTAAAACCCACTTTCCCCATTACACTTAAATTTTAGAGGTGTGGGGACACATCTGTCTTGCTGACTCTCCCAGCCAGCACTGAGCATTCTACCACTCACTATGGCCTCCAGAAGAGCCAGGGGAAGAGCACATTTGAAGACACAAGTGCCACATGAACAGAACTCCAATCTGAAATCCTGGATCCATTTCTTTGTCACCCAGCTCCTGCTAATTCAAAGCCCTGTGTCTTAGTTAGGGTTTCTATTGCTGCAATGTAATTCCATGACCAGAAGCAAGTTGGGGAGGAAAGAGTTTATCTGGCTTACACTTCCATATCATAGCCCATCACTGAAGGAAATCAGGATGGAACTGAAAGGGGGCAGGAACCTGAGGTGGGAGCTGATGCAGAGGCCATGGAGGGGAGCTGCTTACTGGCTTACTTCCCATGGCTTACTCATCCTGTTTTATTATAGAAACCAGGACCACCAGCCCTGGGATGACACCACCCACCATGGGCTTGGCCCTCCCTCCATTGATCACTAATTGAGAAAATGCCTTACAGTTGGATCTCATGGAGGCATTTCCTTAACTGAGGTTCATTCTTCTCTGATGACTCTAGATTTTTGTCAAGTTGACACACAAAACCAGCCAGTACATCCTGCATTACAAAGAAGAAAAGAAAAAGTGGGATGTATTTAATACAGCTTTCTCCCTACTTTGCCCAATATGGCAGCTGTTAGCCATGAGGGGCTATTTAAATTTAAATTAATTATCACTAAATGACACTAAGAAAACTGTCTGCATTTCACATGCCCAAAAGCCACCTATGGCTTTTAACTATATTAGAAAGTTCAGGTCTAGAACATTCTATGGCTTCACAAGATGCTATTGAACATCACTCTACCAAAGGTAGAGAAGAAAGGCCCCATTTCAGGCTTTCCTTCAATGGTACATTACCAGATCTGCTCAATGCTGGCTTACAACAGCTCAGAATCTCCAAGTTCCTGAGCCTCTATCGCCTCATAGGGCTAGAGACATGGCCCTGGCTGGTCAGCACGAAGGGGATTCCACTGAGAAACTCCTCCCAAGTGAGGTTCCATTAGATCCATAGAGGATTCAGAAAGAGTGGACTCTAGACACATGGAAACAAGTAGGGCCATAGTTAAGACTCATTCAACTCACTCTGTAGATGGCAGAGGGAGGTGGTGCCGGGATAGTTTAACCCAGGGCTGCTTCTCCGTGCTGGCTGCACACAAGAATCCTCAGGCTTTCCCCAATACCAAGGGACTGAAATCCTGGAAGATGGTGAAGATATGCATCAGAGGTCAGAGTCCTCAGGACTTACAATGTATACAGAAGTCCCCAGCTCACAGGGACCTAATGATTTTTCATCATTATCATGGTTTCAAAGTAAATCCCATTCCGTAGAAATAACAATTTTATTTACAACTTTCCCCCAGGATATTGATATATGGTATAACCTCTCTGAATACTGGGCATTAAGTCACTACTGGCATGAGCCCCAAGATCACAAGGGAAGCAGGTATCCTGCTGCCCATGTCCTTGATAGCTTTGTACCTTAAATGTTTTACTTAAGAGAGCTGCATCTCACAGTGGGCTTACCCACTAGGATAGCCTTGGTCAAGGAGCTTTTGTATAATTGCTACTTCTGAATATTTTCAAATGACAAATGTTTTTATATTTTTATTATTTTTTGAGATTATAATATAATTGCATCATTTCCTCATTCCCTTTCCTCCTTCGAAGGCCTCCCATCTACCTTCCCTTGCTCTCTTTCTAGTTCATGGCCTCTTCTTTGATTGTTGTTATATATGTCTTAGTCACTGTTCTATTGCTGTGAAGAGACACCATGACCAAGGCAATTCTTATAAAAGAAAGCATTTAATTGAAGATTTGCTTCTTACAGTTTTAGAGGGTTAGTCCCTGATTGTCATGGGTGCTGGAGCAGTAGCTGAGAGCTTTACATCCTGATCCACAGGCAGCAGGTGGAAAAGGAGACACTGGGCCTTGTATGAGCTTTTGAAATCTCAAAGCCCACCCCAATGACACACCTCCACCAGCAAGGCCACATCTCTTAATCTTTCCCAAACAGTTCCATCAACTATGGACCATTCAAATATATGAGCCTATGAGGACCATTCTCATTCGAACCATCAAATTGTATGTGTGTAGCTGGAGTTTTTTCTCGGGGTCCCGCCAAGCCCCAGCAGTACGACAGCCCACTTATAAAATAAACACACAGATGCTTATATTATTTAAAAACTGTATGGCCATGGCAGGCTTCTTGCTAACTGTTCTTATATCTTAAATTAACCCATTTTTATACATCTATATCTTGCCATGTGGCTCATGGCTTACCAGCATCTTTACATGCTGCTTGTCATGGTGGCGGCTGGCAGTGTCTCCCTCCGCCTTCCTGTTCTCTCAAGTCTCCTCTCTGTTAGTCCCGCCTATACTTCCTGCCTGGCCACTGGCCAATCAGTGTTTTATTTATTGACCAATCAGACCAATAGATTTGACATACAGACCATCCCACAGCATATGTGTGTGTGTGTGGGGGGGGTGTAGTCCTAATACCCACAGATAAGTATAGTCCTCACTTTTCAACAAGGAAATTCTCTAAAACCATAGCCAATCAAAATGCAGAATTGTGAAGCCCAGTCCCAACTAATACATCTACAACCCAACTCCTGTAACTAAGGCTCAGGGATCATCGTAAAAGAGGGACAGAGAGATTGTAACAGCCAGAGGAATTGGGAGTTTGCTATGAGACTGTGTCTTCTAGAAAGACTGTGTCTTCTAGTCAGAAGCTATACCTATCAAATTTCATCAACATGGCTGTCTTTGGAACATTTTGATGGCATTTATATGGAAATTTTCTCCTGGAAGTCACTGGAGCCCTGGGTGAACAACATCCACTCAGACCCCTTTGATCTCCAACTTGACCTGGGACTCCAGCCACTGAATGTTGGGAAGTGTGACGGTGCTGTTTGTAGTCCTTTTTTGTAAGTTTGATGTGTAGTCGGCACACATGGTTGATTCTATCACCAAATGTACCTGCAAGCAGTGGTCAATATTTATGCATGCCTAAAAAGCAACTAAAAATAACTTGTTTTCTCTCTGCTCATGGAAACTATTTTAAGAACTAAGTTGTATAATCACCAAAAACTTTCTTGTGCCAAAAATGTTAGGTTCACCAGCAGCAAGGGAAAGACTCAAGGTTCTGGCACTAGAAGTGACCTAGAACTATCACCACCCAATGGCCTCCTTGTACAGGAAGAGTCCCAAGATAGGAAGGGTTTTCAAAAAAAGGGGGGTAGTGCTTGGAACTGGACCTCAAGTCCCTCCTTCCCACTCTGCATTGCCAAAGTGAAAGAGGAAATATAACAAAACTACTTTAAAATTCAAACTGTAAATAAAGGTTTACACTGAGCCATCAAATACCCTCCAGGTCCTTGCAACGTATAAATGTAGATAGCAATTAAAACATTTAGGAAAGAGGGAATGTGGTGTGTGTGTGTGTGTGTGTGTGTGTGTGTGTGTGTGTGTGTGTGTGTGTGTGGTGTCTCCTTTCAAACTAAACATAGCCCATGCATGGTGGCCTCAATAGCTTATCTGGTCCCTCATCAACCATCTCAGAAGACATGTGATTACTTCCCACCTGTGGGCACACTGGATAGCTTAGCCCACAGGCTTACTTCAGCCTCAGAGATGTCTTCTGAGATACCACCTAATATTATGTCCACTATTCAGATTAATAAACTGAAGCTTCCCAAGGCACACATGTGTGTCCCTAGGGTTCTGAGTAACAGAACTGATACTTGAACTCTGACCCTCCTATTTGAGCCCAAGCTCTGGATCACCAGGACTGATGGATCCTGGTGATTGCTGGATCACCAGCAATCCTAAACTCCCTAGAATAATCCAGAAAACTCACCCCGGTGCTTCTGTCCATAACTTCTTTACTGTCTCAAAAACTTTCTTTAGATGCTCCAAAATATAACTCCAAAGTCCCCTTCCCTGATGGTTAAGACCATCTGCTTCACATTCCTACCATTACATACTGGTTCATATTTTCTAGAACCATTTACATAATCCAATAAGATCAATAGCCCAAAGGAAAGCCCAGTGCCCAGGCTCAGAACTGGCCCACCTCTCAGCCCACTGTATCTGTATTAGAACTGACAGCATGTCCTCGCCAAGGGTCAAGCCACTCCTGCTTGGAATCTCAGATCTCACAGGACTACATGCTTCATAGAAGCTACATACATTCATGCCCACCAGTCCTTATCATCAGGGATTAACAGATGTCTCTCCCTTTTGGTCCCTCACACTAGCCTTTGAACATAACAGCCAGCATGCACTAGTCACTCTTGGACAGAACTGCTCTCACTCTGTGTCCAGAAACCTAAGGCTTATTGACTCTAACCATTAGAGAGTTGTTCTCAATACAAGATAGATATTGCTTTTAATACTTTCACCACCCCAGGGAAACATGACCCTCACCAGCACACCAACAGACCGGCTAAGTGTAGCTCTGTGTGGCCTCAGGAACTCTCCCACCTGTCACCTCTGGTAACTAGATAACAGGTTGTTCCTTTAAGAATGTTTCTAATGATTCTGTGCCTGGGGTCCTAAAATGGAAAATGAATCATTGTAGGGACCTTGCTAAGTTTCTTTGAATACAATGATTCCGTTTGCTCATTCAATAACCTGTTATCCACTCAGATCTTGTGTGTGTGTGTGTGTGTGTGTGTGTGTGTGAAGGGGCATGTGTTTACAAACAACTAAACACACATTTGCACACAGACACAGAGTGTTCTGGTTCACCCTTAAAGACTTAGTCTTTCAGAGGAGGGACCAATGGTTATAAGCACATACTGTGACATGAGTCCTTGAGGGTAGAGCAGAGATGCTGAATCTCAACCAGAAGCAGTTTCCCATGGAGGGGTTTCTGATCCAGATGTCTGCAGTCCCCTAAGATCCATGTATTAGAATGCTAGACTTCAATGTGGTGGTGTTGGGAGAGGTTACTTTGGGAGGTGACGGTCATGGAGATGAAGCTTTTCTGGTTGAGCCTTATAATAGGGACTTCACTGAGCTCTCCTGCTCTCTTTCCACGCTGAGAAGAAAAAGGCAGCCTGTGTATTGGAAAGCAGGCCCTCACCATACTGGACACAGACCTACCATAACCAGCCTCAGGACTGAGGGAAATACATGTCTCTTATTGATATGCCACTGTGTGTGATGTTGGGTTGGCGCAGCCCACACCAAGGCAGCGGAGACATCTGACTTGTACGTCTTACAACTTGCCCGAGGACAGAAGTCTATTCAAAGCTAGTAAATGGACTGCCAGATGAATGAGTAAGATACACTGAGGAATGGCACAGCAAATATGCAAACAAGGACAGTGACCTGAAGAGCAGTTGCCCAACACACGTCAAAGATAAACAGAGCTGATGACTACGAACCCTGGGAAATATTTTGTACAAAGAGAGACATCACTTTCTTATCCATTTTTTCCCCTCCTGCTGTGGACACAATAACTGTAGCTCCAGAATCCACTGTGGAGTAGGATACGTGGGAAATAGGAGAGCAGAAAGTAGGAGCCTAGTTCTTTCTGGCTTAGAGGAGCAGCCATATCCAACCTGGGTTGTCTCCTTTCACCTTGGGGAGAAGCAGTAAATGTTTTTGTGTTGGGTTCATTATGAATTCGGGCCTTCTAGCTATTACTGGTAGGGATTCTTGCTAATCTGGTTGCTCCCTGATATCTGTAACAACAATATGGACTACTGCTTTCCTCCTAAATTAAATATTTGTCATCTGCCAAGGGGTGCTGATTAGTGGGACAACAGAGGCTGCTCCGCACCATGGGGCATTCCTGTCCTCCACACTACATTTCACCCTGGGTGGAGGGGGGTGACCACAATAGAAGGCAGTACATTTTGCAGCTGAATAAGCAAACCGTCCAATCCGCATCATTTCTGTTCTGGTTTCTCAGGGCCTATTTCTGGCTTTTGTTCTGCCCCATTAAATACTAACGAAAACTCCATCCATCTTCTAGCCCACACAGAACCCAGAACTCCACCAGCCCAGGCATCTTTCTCTTCACAGAGGCAATAGAAACCCTCACATCTACACTTTTCCCCCAAGGACAAGGCCCTGAGAACGTTCTTTTTTCATTAATGACTGACGACTGCATTTGTTAGGGTTATTTTCCCCGTTCCTGCTATTTCTAACGCAGATCAGAAGAATGGAGCCTTCTGGGAAGACACAGTATAGACAGAGCCCTCTTTGGCCCCTGAGCTACAATTCCCACCACCACTCTGAAGCTGGCCCTCGGAGACCGCGCTGTGCTATCTTTCTGTGGATCTTTGCTTCTAGTGGCTTCTACTTTCTGAACAGCGGGAGCTGAGATTTTGCAAAATGCCTTTGGTCTGAGCCAGCTACTCTAAACTCCAAATTGCCTGGTCAATTAGATGACAAGGAAGTTAGCCACAGAGGGACCCTGCTCTCAGGTCCCGGGGCAACAACAGCTACAGGAGTTTTCTCATGATTTTATGAAACATGCCTAATCTTTACTTACAGTCTGAGTTCTTGCCATCTATTAAATTATAAATGTTTAAATGTAAATTTAGGAATGACAGCAATCACTGTGAAAATAGTCCTTACTTGTTCCTAGGGGCCCTTTTCACCCCTTATAACACAGAGCATGGCAGCAAGTGGACCGTGTGACGTCACGCTGAAGCAGCCCAGACCTAACATGAAGGCTCGCTGAGACTCACGTAAAAATTGTAAGTTTCTATCAGATTTTGTTTTTAATCTAGCAGTGCAGCGGTTTAGCAGAAAGAGGCAACTTTTGATTATTCTAGTTAAGGAGACGGCACCTCTGCCCCAGCCAGTTACTGGCTGATTGTTCCCATGGTAAAATGAGCCTGGGACACTCAACTCAAGAGTGAGATGACGCCCGTAGGACGCTCAGAAGCAGCCAACATAGTCTCACCAGATTCTGGGTCTGACCTGCTCATTTACAATGTGTAACTGGGAGGTTAAAGAAAGCTCGCATCAACACTTAGCTGTCCGTTCTAGAAACTGGAAAGAATATATCTTAACCCTACATGTAGATTAGATAATAGACAGATTTTCAGAGTCAAGCAAGCACTTAATGGAAATGTGTCTTCTCAGTGCTATGTGGCTAGCACTGTGCTGAGCATATCTACACACAAACCATCCCAAGGGGAGGTATTAGTATCTTTATTTTGCATATACGTGCACAGACATGGTACTAGATACAGCAGAATGCTCAAGAAAAACCCAGAGCCTCGGGGCGAGGAGGAAAACCCAGCCTATAGATCACTGTGGAACTCCTCAGACCAGATAGGCCAGCAGGGGCCTACAGGGTGAGTGGCAGAGGTTCTTTGACACTCAATGGAATCAAGTGTCAGACAGTGGTAATTATAAACAGCTCCAGGAAAGGGGAGAAATTGTAAGATATTTAGCAGAAATAATGAAGCGGCCAAATCCAGGAAGCCTAAAGCAAACAAGCAAGATGAACTTCTCCTCATGGGCTCCTTTCTGCCTTTGAATTTCAGCTTATGGGACCCTCCCGCCTTCATACAAGGCATTTGCTTCCTGGCCTGTTAAAAACAAAAGGTGGTTGGCAATTGTCTTATATATGTAAGTTTCCTGTGTTTATCGGATTCCAAAGTGACCCCGCCTGCGGCAAAGGTTAAGGACCTGCTCCAGACGTCCCCTGCTGAGAATCAGATGGCCGGGCCCCAGGAGGCTGCTCCTTTGGGTCTGCCCCACCGCTGGCTCAGGGAGCCCTGAAGCCAGTTACTCTAGGATCATAACAATCAATCGTGTGCACCTCAGCTGGGTGCAAGGGATTGGGCAGTGGGCTAGAAAGCCCCCTTCAGACACAGGCAGGAAAGCTGAGACCAAACTTGCCAGAACACTGTAGGATTTCTGACCTCCCAGACACAAGAGAAAGGTAGAAAGCATCAAGTGAAATAAGTGTTTGGAGATGCTCCAGCCACACCTGCCTGCCACCACCTGCACCTTGCTCTACCTCAAGCCTCTCTCTGTCCTGCAGAGACTTACAGCACATCTCAGCCCTCTGCGTTATTTATTTTCTCCAACTGTGCACACGGGACCTCAAAGGGTCCCATGCAGATTGTGATGCTGTACAGAGGCAGTTCAAAGCATCAAGGAATCCCCCTACTTCAACTGAGTCCCCAGCATCCTCCCTGGAGTCTCTGAGGAAGAACAGGATGGACTAGAGAAGGAGCAGATTGGACTCAGAAGAGATCTAAGTCATTATATGGCAACACCTTGTTTAAAAAAATTAAGATGGGGGGCTACTAAAAATAGGGCACCAGGGCTGGAGAGCTGGATTATTGGTTAAAAGCACTGGCTACTCTTGTAGAGGACCCTGACTCCATTCCCAGCACCCACCATGGCATCTCACAACTGTCTGTAGCTCCAGTCCCAGGAAATCAGACACCCTATTCTGGCCTCCAAGGGCACCAGGTACATGATGCACAAATATACATGCAGGCAAAACACCCATACATATAAAAATAAGTACTTCTTTAAAAGTAAACCTTCATCATAAAACAATATAAAAAGATAGCTCTGCATACTGTCCCAATGTCCCTGTCTCCAGCCGAAGGAGACAGTTCAGACCACAGAGCAAGAATCCTTCTGCTGTAGTTTCTAGCCAAACAAACAAACGAAGCTTCAAGTTTGTTTGGTTTGAGGATGTCATTGGCCCTGGGGCTCGTCTTTGACAGCACCTGAATGTCTAGGACTGACCAGTTCTTTCTGACTCATTCCACCCCTGGAGAGCCTCAGGAATCCATGCAACCTCTTCATTATTGATGAAGCAAGGAGAGTCGGAACACACCTCTTACTGGAGCAAACACTGATGTTCTTTCTGTTTCATGGAAAGGTGTTGCAAAACATTGCTTCTAATGTCTTCTTGCGTGAGTCATAGAGTCGGGAATGGAGAAACACTTCTGAGTGACAAACAGGGAAGAGAGAGGAGGAAGAAAGCGCTGATGATGGGTTCTTGGAACACAACCTCGAGTCAGTTTACATGAGCAAAATCAAAGTGTAGATCTCTGCACAGGGCGTGCTGCTAAAAGACAGAGAAGCCATTCGTTTTCTTCTTTGCTGATTAAAAAGATAATATTCACATAAAAATAGAATAATAAAATCGGATCCCAAGAAGGAAACACTGCCAGCATTTTAAAATATATCTTTCCACACACGTCTCTTCTGCCGAACAGGTGGCTGTACAGCAACGCCGGCCGTGTGCAGTTGTTATCCGGGAAGCCACATCGGCTATCTATCAGTGTCCGGTGATATTTTTCTCTGGTACCCCAATTTTAAAATTAAAAAAAAAAAAAAAAAAAAAAAGACTTACATTGGTTCTCACTGGAGACCATGAAGCCATTGAGAATCAGGCAACCCTTTCCCAAAGCCCGTGTCTTAACTTCTTTCCTGTTGCTATGACAAAATATTCAGATGGAAGCAGCTTAAGGAAGAAAGGATTTATTTCAGCTCACAGTTCATATTTAAGTTCATTTCTTCAGGGGGGGGGGGGGTTGACAGTGGGCAGGAGCTTGAGGCAGCTAGCCACATTGTATCCACAATAAAGAAACAAGGAACAGCAAGCGAATGCTAGAAACCGGCTCATTTTCTCCACTTACACACAGTCTAGGATCCCCCGACTCAGGGACTGGTCCCACCCACAGGGGCCGGCCATTTCCTCCTCAATGGATGTAATCAGGATAATCTCCCACTGGCATGCCTAGAAGCCCATCTGTTGAGTGATCCCAGATCTTATGAAGTTGACAATTAGCACTAACCATTACAGTCCATACCATGTCACAGCATCAGACTTCCATCCTTGCTTGACCTTGTGTTTTAGGGACAGTTTCCTCTTTGCATGTCAGCCATATCAGCTGCTCTGTAACTCTACTTGGTGAAAATGGGTTTGGACTTTGTTTAGGATTCTTGAGAAAATCTGAGCCTCGGGGAATCTCTCCCTGATCAGCTTTGCCTTCCTGTCTGCTTTTGGACTCTTTTGAGCAGTTTGGGGGTACTTTTGAATCCATCTGAGGTGGCTGCCATTTGGTGACTGGCTTTGCCTTCCAACATTCTGCTGTTGAACAGTACTGGGGTGTTGTAAAACAGAGGCACGCATCGCCCACGGCAGTGGAGCAGAAAGCTGGAGAAGGCACTGGGAACTGACTCAGAGTTGGGACACCAGAGCTAGGAACCCTGCTCTGTCATTGCTCCAGTCAGAGGCTCCAGGGAGACGTGGCTAAATCTCTTGGTCTTGAGTTTTGCTTCCTACCTGCTGTGAACAGGGTAGAGCCTATCAGCTCAAGGAGGGAGTCTGGCTTGGCTTTCTAGAGTGAGTAGTGTCTTAAAGAGACAGAACGATAATCTAATAGTAATGTCATGCCTGCAGGACAGGCCTTGTCAATTTGGAAGCGTCTTTGAGCAAAAGTGGAGAGCTGCTGAACTGTTTGGGGGGAATCCACAACATGACAGGAAAGGTTTGGTGCTTTGTTGAGCTACTGGGGTTCTGTGGGATGGTTTGGAATAGAGAGATAAGGGTGCTGAAATCTGTCATGATTTATGTAATCATGAAAGCATGAAGTCTTTATCAGCTTGATACCCCCTAGGAAGAAATGGAAATGTCTAGTCCCTTATAATCTTGTACTTTCGGTTGTGAGCCTCGCTGTTAATGGCGGAGCCATCTCTCCAGCCCATAGTCTCTAATAAACTTAAAATGATCTCTAAAACAAAAACAAAAAACAGTCTCTGACCCTAGATCTCCTGAAGAGAAAACTCTGGCCCAGTCTGGCTTAGAGCACAGGCTATGACCCCTAAGTCTGATAACAGTCACAAGTGTGTTCATACTGTCTTCCTTTTGTGTATATCTTCATAGATTAGTTTCATGTCTGTCCTTTGACCATTTTTTTTTTTAAAACTGGAGTGTTCGTCTTTTTCTTGTTAGTCAGGAAAAACTCTTTGTATATTAAGGATATACACTTCTGTCATTTTCTCCTATGGAATGCATTGATACTCAGTGTGCTTTCACTTTTGTTCATGACTAGTGTAATGGTGTGAGCAATGACTGTGTTACATTCACAATTAAGCCTAAAATTCACAAGAACAAAAGAAGGTGAGTGAGCCAAGCCAATGGTGCTAATGTTGCTAGTAGCTCAACCATGTCCAAGGGCTTGACAAAGCCACAGAGAAAGAAAAGAAAGAAGAGAGAAAACAGGCAGATGGAGTCTTCTGGCAATGACTTCCCCTTCAGTAAGCTGTCATGGGAAAATGTTCTCTTTCTAGGGGTTTTCTCTCTGCAGAACTTTTTCTGATACCTTCCCCCACTTTTTCCACCATCTCCCAAGAACTTGAGTTCTGTGAAGCAGTGGCAATTTTTAAGGCCCAAAATATTTTCATTCCCAAACTTAAACCATCCTTTTCACTACAGTATAGGATTCTACTACTAAATTAGCACCTTGGGGTGTATGTCTCCAAAATCATCCCAAGAGGCCGTGCCAGGGATACATAAGACAGCAGGCATGATGACTCAGTCTCAGCTACCCTGGACCATACGCCTGCAGCCTTCTGTTGCAGCCCAGGCCTGGAATCTACAGCATCATGGCAGTTCCTGTATTCCACATGACACTGGAGAGTCTGTCATTTTGTCTCTGGTTATGAATAATAGTGGAATAATAACAACATTTGAACTGATACACTGGATTCATCTGAGTAAATTCCCTAACATTAGAACTCTCTGAAAGAAAGATGAGAAAGGCCATCTTCCTAAATCACTAGGAAGGCTGAAGCCTACTTTGCTGGTACCTATTACATGTTCCCAGGCATCCCTCCCACAGCTTCCCCATGGCCTTGAGCTCTGTGGGTTGTGGTATGGTCTTCCTGTGTAAAGCCCTGCAGACTTAGAGGAAGTGGGACTTCTCAGGTTGTTCACTTCCTTTAAAGAGCACTGCTGACACACACTCTGTCCGTAGACTCACTTCACGAGGTCCGCATTGTCACCTACTTAGCAAAGGAGGAAACTGGGCTTTGGGAGGTTGAGAAGTTCCTGAAGCCACATAACGTGTCAGCAACCAGGTAAGGCATGTCCCCTGCGACCCATCCGCTCTCACCATGCCATACCTCGTCCTGCACCCTTGGCTAAGTGCTCCATGCACATTTTCTCCTGAATCCTTCAAACTAGCACAACTTGTCCCCTGCTGACGCAAGGTCAAAAGAAGCTACAGCGCATATTCCCTCATCACTGTGGGGCAGGCAGTGGGCAGGAACCAGGGCCCAGCATGGGCTCACTCCTTTCCAAACAGCCTGTCACAGCTAGGTCAATGGGATAGAGGCCTCCCCAGGAGCTCCGGAGTCCACTGTGAAAGAAGACAAAAATATTTGCACTACTTTTGTGACCCAAAATATTCAATTTAGAAATACTTCTGAATCTTACTTTCCCTCTTTCTTTTTTAGTATGTGTGCACATTCGTGCTCATCTAGCCCTGACACCCAGGGCATTAGGAGAGCAGTGACGCTTTGAGTAGGATTCGAATAACTCAAGGAATATGAGCAAGGATCAACAACTAGGACAAAGGAAACAATCAACAGAGTAAAGAAATAGCTGCAGAATGGGAAAAAATAATCTCCACCATGTAACACAAATTTCTAAACGGTCTTATTAAAAAAAAAAAAAAAAACCCTGAAGCCAGATATTGGGGTGAGTTCTGAAAGATCAGTGAAGCAGAACAAGTCACAGCTAACCTCACCTCACCCACTTCTCAGCCCATCCTGTCTCCTCAAACTGGAAGCCTTTGAGTCTTCAGCCAAAATGATCTCAGCTGAACTGCTGCTAAAAGCCTAAAAGCTTAAAAGCCTCTAGTTCCTGGTCCTCATGCTTTATATACTTTTCTGCTTCCTGCCATCACTTCCTGGGATTAAAGGCGTGTGTCTTTCCCAAGCAAGACATGAGATATCAAGTCCTGAGATTAAAGGTGTGTGCCACCATGCCTGGCTGTTTCCAGTGTGGCCTTGAAGTCAGAGAGATCTAGCTGGATCTCTGCCTCCCTAGTGATAGGATTGAAGGTGTGTGTGCCGCCACTGCCTGACTTCTGTCTATCTAGTGGCTGTTCTGTTCTCTGACACCAGATAAGTTTATTAGGGTGCACAATGTTTTGGGGGACACAATATCACCACATCACCAGATATCCAGGGAATCAGGATTAGCATCTAAAATATGTATATAATCTAAATATGTATATAAAACACTGAAAAGAATGACAAAAACAACAGAGAGAAAAATCTGAATAGTGAGTAATGGAGCTGAACAGACACTTTCAGATGAAGATGCATAAATGGACAATCAATAGATGAAAACATATTCAACATGTTCAGGGAAATATAAATTAAAGTGTATTGAGATTCTATGTCATCTGTCAGCATGACCATTGTTGCTCGAATTCCTAAAAGGACTTGTAATAAAAAACCCGGGGCAAGATATTGGGTAAAATACTGAAAGATCAGAGAGACAAAAGAACAAGCCATGGCTACCTCTTACCTCTATGACTCCTCAGCCTAAAAAAGCCTCTAGTTCCTGTCTCTCCACCCAGTCATCACTTCCCAGGATTAAAGTACTGTTGTCTGGGTTCCAGAACAGCCTGTGCCAGCTCCCGCCAGTCCTGTGGTATAATCCTATTATATGTTGACCAGGAGTTTAACATTTGTTTTACATATGGGGAGTGCATGCCATAAGATGCTATTGCCTCCTTAAATCTTCATAAGTCTAACATTTCAACTGGAATCCAAGTATTTTGTACATTCTCTTCACCAGATAGCTGCTGTACGGCTACCGGATAAATTAAGGGTGATTGCGTGCAAACAGGCTTTCTTTCTGTAACCTTATGATCCAATTTTGAAACAACTTCACTATTAATTTCTTCTGTCAGTAACAAAAATTGTTCATAAGTGAGGGGGCAAGATTCAATTAACACCCTCATACACGTTGCCAACACTCAAATCTACTTTCCTCTTACTCTCTTGCATAAACATGTGCATACACATAGAGGTACACACATATATACATATACATATACGTGTGTATGTGTGTTTATATACTTAGGCATGTGAACATATGTGTACATGCACATATGTATCAACCTATCCAGGTATACCTTCTGTAGTGGGTCAAATGAAAATGGTCCCCATAAGCTCACAGGGTGTGGCAATATAAGGAGGTGTGACCTTGTTGGAGTAGGTGTGGCCTTAAAGGAAGTAAGCCATTGGGGGTGGGCTTTGAAGTTTTAAATACTTAAGCCAAGCCCAGTGTCACTCTCTCTTCCTGCTGCCTGAAGATCCAAATATACAGCTCTCAGCTCCTTCTCTGGCACCATATCTTCCTGTGTGGTACAATGCTTTCCACCATGATGATAATTGAATAAAACTCTGAACTGTAAGCCAGCCCCAATTAAATGTTTTCCTTTATAAGAGTTGCCATTGACAGGGTGTCTCTTCACAGCAATAAAAAAGCCTAATTAAGATACCTACTTGCATATAAAGGACATATCTGTTTACACTTATCCCCTAATGCTTCAGACTATACACTGCATGTTTATCAAGCTCTTCAGACATCTAAGCATGAACCCAGCCAGCTCCAGGAACATGGAACTTATGAAGCTTACAAAGAGGAACCTCGTGCACCAGGAGGGACCCTGGTCACTGTGATGGTTGATATAAATTCTGAACATGATTGGATTAAGGAATATCTGGGGGATATGTAAGGCATACCACTCTGTGAGAGCATGTCTATAGACCACTGTACTATGAGGGCTGTGACTAATGGATGGTTTCATACTTTAATGGATGCATGATGAGATCACATTATTAGAAGACGGAAAACAGCAGGGATTGGGATCTCATGAGAAGAAGTATGTTAGTAGGGATGTATCTAAATCTTGCTCTGCTCCCTTTCCTATGGGTTTCTCTGTTTACTACCCAAAATAAGGTGAAGCAGCCCCTAACACATGCTCTGAAACTAAGGAGCCCAGCAACTCTGAGTTCAACCCCCTGAAACCACGAATCAAAACAAATCCTTTTCTTTTTAAGGTTTTCCTCGGGCATTTGCGTCAGAACCACACAATAGTTCCTGACATAGGTACCTTTCTTTTTACACTTTTAATACCTACTGATACAGTGACACCTGCAGAGCTGTGAAATGACTGAGTAGGTAAAAATCTCAGGGCCCCACATGGTGGAAGTACCTCGCGGACTGTCCTGGGGCTGGGGAGTCGGGGTGACATGTGCCATTTCTTTGGAACAGGCATCCTCTATTCCTTCAGCTCTAGTATCCACACTTACCTGGCCATTCAGGAATGAATGAAATAATTTATGTTGATTGTCTGGATGTGCCAGCAAATAATATGTGCTAAACTAGAAGAGAGGTAACCAGGGCTGAAAGTGCTCTGCCCTCTGATCTCCAGGCAAGCTTTATTTGTCAGAACACAAACAAAATATCATACAACATACTTCTCATTTCCTCTGCCGAAGTCAAGAGCACAAGCATCCTCTACCAGAAGCAGCAAGGCAGATCCCTGCAGAACAGCCTGGTCCAGAAGAGACTGGGAGCCTCTGGGAGTTGAGCATGCCAGACACGTTCCTGGTGTAAAAAAATAAGTTACTGTCAGCCCCCAAGTCTAGGGATATTAGAAAAAAAGGTGGTAAGATACTAAATAAATAGTTTGTGCAAGGAGAATTAACTCTGGAGAGACCATCCCTACAAATTACTTTCATGTTCTAGAACAGTGGTTCTCAACCTTCCTAATGCTGCAACCCCTTAATACAGTTCCTCATGTTGTGGTGACCCCCAACCATAAAATTATTTTATGGCCACTTCATAACTGTAGTTTTGCCACTGTTACGAATCATAACGTAAAGATCTGATATGCAACTCCCAAAGGGTTTGGGTTCCACAGGTTGATAACCACTGCTCTAAAATCTTTACTATGCAGCAGTCCTCAGACTGTTTCGAAAACATTATAATATTTAATTAAGTCCTTCCTATAACCCTTCCTTCCACAGAGAGGATACAACTGCAGAGAGATTAAAAAAAAAAAAAAACTTGACAAGGGTATGCTGCTAGAAAGAGCTGGAGACCCATGCCCGACACAAAGCAGTCCTACATGCAAATCTCCAGTCCCTGCTCACTAGCCTAGCAACTTCAAACAAGCTCCTTGTGCTTTCTCCCCCTTGTTAAGATAAACCCAGGGCCGATATCTTCTTTGGATTACTCCTGAGCACTGACTGTGTTGAAGTATGTGAAGAGGTAAGCATACTGGATAGTAAGTACATAATCACTGCTCAGGAAAGGGTGACATCTCTCACTATGGACATTTTCCGTTGTTTCTGACACTTGACTCTGCCTGTGCAAGCTCACCCCTCAGTGGGACTTCAGAGACCCTGAGGGCAGTCCTCAATCAGTGATCCACCCACACTCACCCAAGGCTGTTTTGCCATTGCAAAGTTACACTGTCCTTCTAGGTGGCAAGATGCTCTCTGCTGCTACTCCATGCTTTCCGACACAGTGCTGGTCACTGTTAACATAACCAAATAAAGGCATTCAATTTCTATATCTCCCACCATCCAGGTCTAGTCATCATTTAAAAGTTAAAGAGAAGCCGGGTGGTGGTAGTGGTGTACGCCTTTAATCGAAGCATTTCGGAGGCAGAGGCAGGTGGATCTCTGAGTTCAAGGCCAGTCTGGTCTACAGAGTGAGTGTCAGGACTACACAGAGAAAGCTTGTCTCAAAAAACAAACAAACAAACAAACAAACAAACAAAAACAAGATAAAGAGAACATCAAAAAGGACCCACAATTATCTGGAGGTGACTGACCTTGGTTCCAAAAAAAAAAAAAAAAAAAAAACTGTAGCCCCTTAAAACCACACTTGTGTATGTGAGCTTCCCGATCCGTTTCTCCACGGTATGAGCAGGTCTCCACTAGAAATGCACTAAAGAATACTGTGGGGAGCTGTCAACAGCACTGTGATAGGACAGAGGGCTGTCCTTTTTAATCTCTACTTGTCATAGATGCAAACTTGAGTCTGAAAAGATTAAGAAAATCCTCTCTTGAAACATACACATGCTGACCTTTTAACCCAGTCTCCTGACGATTTTAACCCAGTCTCCTGACGAGTAACGGATGTCTCTGGTGTGTACCACAGAGCTCTTTAGCTGTGTCCATGCCCTCCTCGGTAGTCCTTCCTCCAGCCTCTGCTGTGGTCCGCCCTTGCAGTGCATCAGGGCAGTAGCTCATCCAAGCTTCTCAATGCCTCCCAGGACCCCTGGTTACTCACACAGGAGTCAGTGTTGAAGTCCAGGGACTTAACTCACAGGAACCCCACCCCACACACCGGCCAATGAGAGCTGAGTCTCTCATAAACCTTTCTGTCGAAAAGCAGGCAGTTCTCAGACACATTTCTGAGGGCTGCTTAGGACATCCCTAGACTACAGGCCCCTGTCATAACACGTCCATCTAAATCTCCCTGCCTCCAGCATTTGCTCTGTGCTGGTGGAACCCAGTCTCGCCCTAGTCGGTAAATGGGTGGTAAGAGCTTTCCATCTGCCTATATGCTATTTTAAAGGTGGTCAGGGAGACCTGAACTAGAATTGAGATGTTTGGGTTTCATTGACATTTCATTTCTTTCCAGTGTAGACAATTAGGAAGTTTGAAACAGGGCTAGTCCCTAAGGCTGGGATGGGCCGCTACTAAACTTCTCCTTCAATGGTGAAAATCAAGTTTAGCTTTACTTCCCTCAAAGGACTGAGACAGAGAAGTCTAGAATAACCAGGTTTCATCTGGCCACAAGCCAAAGTGTGGCCACATCAAGGCTTAGAGGTTGTCACCACACCTGAGTTTAGATGGCTGAGGTAGCTTTGAAAACATAGTTTCCAGAAAGTTGAGACCAAAAATCTCACACTAAACAAATATTTTATCTCAGGAGAGAAGGTTGCTTCTGAGTGGACTTGCAGCGTGTCAGCAGAGGAAGGAGTACTAATTCCACAGTACTCCAAAAATAAACAACATAAAGATTGAGCAACTAATATTGAGCTTTACCAAATATACAAAAGATCTTGGGAACACTCCAGAAGGACAAGGGTTACCTGCAGACTTGTATGAAGAACCAGACTGACTGCCTGTGTAGCTCAGAGCTGCTTCTGAGAGGACGCCTACACGCAGGCTTATCGGGCGTACCACCAAAGATCACACCAGGGAAGACTGTTCCGCGGTTTCCAAGGTATTGCTGAGAAATGGAGTTGACAGTAAGACGCGAGCAAGCCTGACCTGCGTGGCTCTGGCAAAAGTTGCTAGGAAAACAACGCCCTTGGTTCTGCACAGGTGTAGTGAGTGAGGACAAAGAGGTCTTTTTCCCCACTGTGCCCAAGGCATGGAGCGCAGGTGGGGAACTACCAGGGGCCTGGAGGCAGCAGGCTCTGACTAAAGGACTTTCCTCAGGTCCCCAAGTCGTCTTCTGCACTCCGGTTTCCAAGTCTTACACAACTAGTCTGATCTAATGAGAGGAAGGCCCTGGCAGTATCAAAAACAAAAGGGCACAAAAGAAAGTGTTTTGCAAAAACCACTTTGTGCCTACTCTCTGAGCACCGAGACAGACACTCCAGTTTGCTGCAAAAGCCTGATGGTCATAGCTAATATCAGTCTGACTCATAAATGATGAGAGAAAAACACACAGTCACTCCTCAGGACCACCATGGTCTCAGACTTGAAAAGCCCTAGAGCCCAGATTTTACAGCAGAACTGTTTCTGATCCCCACCCCCACCCCCCAAAAAACAAGGGCTCCTTAGATAAATTGATAATTCTAGATCTGTACCAAGAAATGCAAAGTGAACCTGGAGTAGTTCACCTTAGGAGAAGTCCAGGACACTATGAATGGAACTCCAGCAAATACTCTAAGATTTTAATGATATTCGGGTCCCTTACATACAATGGTGTACTATTTGCATAGAACCCGCACACCTTCTCCTGTATACTTTAAGCCATCTCTGTATGACTTACAATGCCTAATACAAGGGAAGTGCTAGGTAGCCAAGTTGCTATATTGTGGAGGAAAGAATAAAGAGAAACATCCACATGTCTTATACAGGTATAATTATTTTTTTAGAATAATTTTAATCTGCTATCATTTGAACCTATGGATATGTACCCATGGATATGTGGGCCTGACTACATTTAAGCACATTTTGACTCTAACTAGCTTCTATGTAATCATAAGCACTGCAGAAGCATCCTTCTTCCGTGGCTGATGAAAAGGCCATTCTTGTCTCCTTCCAGGGAGACCCAAGGTTCCTTGTCTCCAGGCAGTACAAATAACCCAGCTTTACCCAGAGTGTAACCTTGAAAGTAACATGTGGATCGATATAACTCAGGCTGGCCTCTTTCCTGCTGCTCAGCTTTTTCTTGGGCAAGATTAAAAAAAATTTCTCACTTAAAAATGTTTTTGATTAGGTTTATTTAGGGGAGTGTCACACACATGTCAAGATCAGAGGACAGTTTGTGGGAAATGGTTCTCTCTTTCCACCACGTGCTCCCCGGGGATCAAACTCAGATTATCAGGCCTGGCTGCAAGCTCTTTCACCCACCCAGCCATCCCGTCAACCGGGCTTCCCACTATTTAATAGAAGCTACATTTTATTACTGCAATTGATATTTTGACAATTACATATCTAGAAATAATAGTTCCATTTGTATAGAATGGAATACAACCTGCTTGAGTCCCAGACTCAATGGTATTTAGCAAATTCAATGAAGCTTCTATACTACTTGGGAAAATGGGCCTAATAAAAAAATCAGGAGTTGAGGCTAGCACACGGGAAAAGTTCAAAGCCATTTGGCCTCACACACAATTCTCCCTTTTATGATTCAGGTATCTCTCCTACCTTCTTTACACTCGAAATATTGAATAAAAAGCCAATATACAGCCAGAAAACTCTGAGTCAACTGACAGTCAAAACATTATCTTCCAGATAGGACCATCTCCATTGACTGCTGTGGAGTAATAGCCAAGGTATTTTGTCAAGAGAAGCATAGAGGGCTATAACTACAATGAGTATTTGAAACTGTGCACAGGGATATTGCCTGGATATTTTAAATGGGCTGTGTCATACGATGAATTCTGCCATCCCCACATTTATATGTTGATGTGGCCTAATCCTCAGTGCCTGAAGATGAGACCATATTAGACATGAATCATGAGAGAAGTGATTAAGTTAAAGTGAGGTCTTTAGGCCAGGTGTGATGGTATGTAGCTTTAACGCCAATGCTCAGGAGACAGGGGCATGTGGATCTCTGTGAGTCTAAGGCCACCTTTGTTTGCACAGCCCATGCTAGCTAGGGCTACACAGAAAGACCCTGCCTCAGAAACACATGAGGGGTGTCTTTAGGGTGAGAGTGGACTCGGATCCAATGTGAATGATGCACTTGTAACAGGAGATGAGGACACAGGTACACACACAGCGGGTGACCCAGGAACAAGACACCACCTGCCAGGCAAGAAGCAAGGCTTCAGGAAAACACCAGCCATGCTCACACTTGATCTTGGACTTCCAGCTTTCAGAACTAAGAGAAAATAACTTCCTATTTTTTAAGCTATTTGTTCTCTGGTATTTTATGTGACAGCCCTTGAAGACAAAAATCTGTCATCAAATCACTCCCCATTGGACAGATGAAGGACAGAGTAAAAAAAGAAGGAGGAAAACTAATTTGTCTGAATATGCCTTATCTCACAGCTTTGACTGTAAAACCAGGTCGGTAATACATAATTGTGAAACAAACTGGGGGGAAAATGAAGAAAATAAAAGGTAAAGCAGCAACCAGGGTTAACTGAATATCAAGCTGGCAGCTTAATCACTAGAGGCTAATTATCTCAAATAACTTCAGCTTTGGCAATTTGACTATGCGGCCAACGGAATCTAAGCCCTAAGGGCCAAAACACAGCAAGAAAGGGAAAGGCTTGGCACTCACACTGCTTTTAGTTATCACATTGTTACTGATTTAATTGGGATGATTTCCCAAAATAATAACAGATAAATTGAGATAAGCAAAACACATTCTATGAAATTTTCAAAGAATTAAGTATTATATTTAGAATTGAGATTTTTATACACAAGAGTGATGAAGTAAACAGGCAGTTATGCTGAAGCGATAGTCAACATGGAGAAAAAGACAGATGAAATCGATAAAGACTTACTTTACAAACCTATACTTAAATAAGAAATATTGTCTTCGTAACTATTTCATTGCTTTGAAGAGACACCATGACCAAGGCAACTCCTAAGAAAGGCATTTTTGCTTACAGTTTCAGAGATTTAGTCCATTATCATCATGGCAGGAAGCATGGCAACACACAGGCAGGCATGGTGCCAGAGCAGTAGCTGAGAGCTATCTCCTGATCTGTAGGCAGAGAGAGAAAACTGGACCCAGCATGGGATTTTGAAACCTCAGAGCCCACCTCCAGTGGCACACATACTCCAACAAGGCCACACCTATTCCACCAAGGCCATATCTCCTAATTTTTGTAATCCTTTCAAATAGTACCACTCCCTGGTGACTAAGCATTTGAATATATGAGCCCAGGGGGACCATTCTTATTCAAGCCTCCAAAAATACGATGTATTTTTTTTCTAAGAAGAAAACTTTCTTCCTAGCACTGTCCACTGTAAATCTCTAGAAACAGTAACGATCCCAGGAGCAGTGAACATGGTAGGCCCCTAGTTAGCCTAAATACAATTTCTGACTCTCAGTAAAAGGGCTAGAGTCTGAGTATAGCTCAGTCAGCAAAGTGTGTGCCCCACAAACATGAGGACCTGAGTTCATTCTCCAGAATGGCATAGAGTTAAACACTTAACGATCTCAGCACTGGGGAGACAGAAATAGGTAGATCCCTGGTGCTCACTAGCCAACCACTCTATCCTAATCAGTGAGTTCTAAGCCAGATCCTGCTTTAAAAACAAAACAAAACAAACAAGGTAGATAGCAGCTAAAGAACCATGCCCAAGGTTGACCTCCGGCTTCCACATGTGCGTCCACACACATGCCTGTACACTTACACACATATACCTGCATTCACTCATGCACACCATATAAATACAGTAAATAAATGCAAATGGTCCTTAAATAACTAGAACATGTCAGGTTTGAGGTAATAAATGTAAACTGACCCTGTGGTATCTTGTCACTTAGAAACCCATGAAGGCTTAAATGGATTTATGCCAAATGTCTTAAAAACCTGCTAGCATATGATGATGCAGAGATGAATGTGTGTGCTCGAGCTCACATGTGCACACACCTGTGCACCTGCCGCAGTGAGTGGTGGAGGTCAGAAGACAACTTTGCAGTTAGTTTTTTCCTTCTGCTATAGATTCTGGGCATGGATATCAGGTCACCAGGCTTGCATGGCAAGCTCTTTTACCAGTGGGCCATCTCACTGGCCCCCCATTTTCATTTTTAATAAGGCTTAGACTTAGAGTGTCTTAGTCTTCTACTGCTGCAATGAAACACTATGACCATAAAGCAAGTCAGGCAGGAAAGGGTTTATTTGGCTTACCCTTCCACAATGCTGTTCATCACTGAAGGAAGTCAGGACAGAACTCAAGCAGGACAGGATCCTGAAGGCAGGGGCTGATACAGAGGCCATGAAAGGGTGCTGCTTACTGGCTTGCTTCCCCTGGCTTGCTCAGTCTGCTTTCTTATAGAACTCAGGACCACCAGTCCAAGGACGGCACCATCCACAATTGGTTGGACCCTCCCCCATTGAACACTAACTGAGAAATGCCCTACAGGTGGCTATCATGGAGGTATTTCCTCAACTGAGGCTCCTTCCTCTCCAGTTGCTCAATAGCTTGTGTCAGGTTGACATAAAACCAGCCAGTACGATCGACCGCTTGTCAACTTGACATAGAAACACATCACTATTAAGCTACAACTTTTTCTTTCTTATTCACCCCCAAGATCTCATATTAAAATCATAAATAATTTTAAGAGCACCACAGTCTTTACAAATTCAAACACATTAAAATTCCAGTCTCTTTGAAATAGCCAATCTCTTTTAAAAGTACAAGTCTTTCATCTGTGGCCTCCTTTAAAAGTCAAAATTAAATTAAATACCTCTTCAAGAGTGAAGAGCCGGGGCACAGTCACAATCTGTACCAAGCAAAACCAAGCTCCAACAATATGAATAACTCAATGTCCAATTATCTGGGATCCATTCTTGATCTCCTGAGCTCCTCCAAAGAGCCTGAGTCACTTCTCAAGCTCTGAGCTCTGCAGCACACACAGCTCGTCTTCTAGGCTCCAGAAGCTTCCACTCCACTGCTGCTGCTGTTCTTGGTGGTTATTCCATGGTACTGGCATCTCCAAAACACTGAGGTCTTCTGCTGCAATGGGGTGGCACTTTTACCAACAACCTCTTATAGGCTCTCTTCATGGTGCCAAGTCTCAACTTCTTTGTGTGACCCCTTTAGTCCTGAGCCTTCAACTGCCACTGAGGCTGCACCTTCCCCAATGGCCTCTCCTGGCCTCTCACAGTGCCAAGTCTCAGCTGCTCTCCATGACCCCTTCATGTCTTTAAAACCAGTACCACCTAGGTGACTCTTACACATCACCAAGTCCAGCTGCCAGCAGGAGGTAAAATCTTGGAGGCCTCTGGAACCTAGCTTCTCTGTGCTCTCAGGAAACACTTCCCAGAAGATTTCACCTCAGTGATGCTGCTCTCTTCTTAATCACCGATAATTTCTTAGCCCAAGCCAACCAGCATCAATTGTCCCAGTAATGCAAAGGTTTCACTTTAGTAGTTCTGGTATCTTGTTAATCACAGCTGATTCTTCAGCCCCAGCTGACCAGAACCATGGAATCTTAAATCAAAATAGCAAATTTCCCTGATAGAGTCTGTAATATTCCCTCTGAAAATTCACAAACCAGGCCTCCATCTTCTACACTGCTCTTCAATATACTTATACACTTCAGTATACTTTTCTAAGTTCCTATGGAACATCCCACTGAAGTCTCAACACTCACTGGCTTTTCTAGCCCAAAGTTCCAATGTCTTTCCAAAACTCTCCCCAAAACATAGTCAGGTCTATCACAGCAACACCCCACTACACTGGTACCAACATGACTTCAGGTTTTTATTGCTTCGATGAAACACCATGAGCATAAAAGCAAGCTGGGGAGGAAAGAGTTTATTTGGCTTATACTTCCACAATGCTGTTCATCACTGAAGGAAGTCAGGACAGGAACTCAAACAGGGCAGGGTCCTGGAGGCAGGAACTAATACAGAGGCCATGGAGGGGTGCTGCTTGCTGGCTTGCTTCCCCTGGCTTAAGATCAGCATAGATTACAAAGTAGGGTCCTGTCTCAAAAACAAAAACAGAACAAAACAAACAAAAGTACTTGGGATATAGCTCAGTGCCAAAGTGCTTGGCTAGCATGTGCAGGCCCTGGATTTAATCTCCAGTACTGTAAGAGAGAGAGAGAAATAAAAGAAAGAAAGAAAGAAAGAAAGAAAGAAAGAAAGAAAGAAAGAAAGAAAGGAAGGAAGGAAGGAAGGAAGGAAGGAAGGAAGGAAGGAAGGAAGGAAGGAAGGAAGGAAGGAAGGAAGGAAGAAAGAAAGAAAGAAAGAAAGAAAGAAAGAAAGAAAGAAAGAAAGAAAGAAAGAAAGAAAGAGGGTGGAGAAGATAGAGTCACACAAGGTGCTCACAGACTGATAAATGCTGATCTAGATGATGATGGCATGGCATTTTAATACACTTTTCCTCTTTCCTCCTGCCTTTGGAATATGTTCCAAATTCTTTATAACAAGTATATAAATAGATTCTTCATAGATATCTATAAATGGATAGATGATTAATAGATAGATAGATAATTTTCTTCACAGCTCCACTCCAACCTTTATTCTTTTTACTTTCTTTTTTATTTATTCTCTGCATCTTTCACATCATACATCTCCATCTCATTCATTTCCCCTTCCTTCTGCCCTTGCAACTGCCACACTCCCAATAAAATAAAATAAAATTTAAGAGAAAAGAAAATCCAGTCTCATTATGGAAACTGTAGTGGAACACAGTGAGTCATGCAGTAAACCCTTTTATCCATATAGCTTTACTTGCAAGTGCTCATTGCAAAGAGTCATTGGTCTGGTTTGAAGCCTCTGGTTTCTGCTACACTATCGATGCTGGGCCCCCACTGGGTCTCCTCTTGGATATCCTGCTGCTGCCCTATGTTGTGGAGATCCTGCAGCTTTGGGTCTGCAGGACCATTCCCTTCACATGCTCCAGCAGATCACAGATGGGGTGGATGTTGGGGTGAATCAACTCATAATCCTGGTTCTGGGCCTGGGTAGTTGCAGGGTTGCTCAGTCCTCCGGCTCTCCCTTGTCCTCACTACCAGGGTGAGCTCTCCTGCACTGCCCTGACTACTTTACCCCTTGTAGTGATGAGCAAGGGTGGGGCCATTTCTCCTGCTTTCGTGTCCTCAAGGTCTGTTCTCCCAAACCTACATCTTCAGGGCCAACTCTACTGTATTGGTCAGGCGTGGTGTAGGGACAATTCTCCAGAGTAGTGCAATTGATAAGGGGCAGGGACAGCTCTCCAGCTCTGGCTCTTATGACCTCAGGGCCAGCTCTCTCACATGCCTCAGGCATTGAGGGGGGTGGGGGCATCCTCCCCGACCCATGCTGCCACAGGACAGATGAATAATGGGGACAACTTTCCCATGTTCAGTTTTGGGGCTGGCTCACCCACACCTCCACCAACAGGTCACCACAACCTTTCTTACATGATCTGCTAAATATATTTTATTCCTCTGGACAACACAACTATCAAGTCCCACCAGGTGTTCAAACAGGAGGCTTGTGATTTTCTCTTTCTGGAACACAGGTTAGGGTGCTGGTCATAGACTAGGAGAAAATGGCTGAAGGCAATTGTTCATTCACCCAGGAACTTTCTCTTCCCTTTTCTGGTTTCCTCCTGGCAACTTTTCTGGGTTAACACCAGGAAACTGGTCATCTGGGATTACAAAGACAGTCTCCTTCCAAAATGACCTCCCTAAACTTGAAGACACGAAGAGCACCTAGAAGAGTATAAAATCTGGTGGCTGAGGATATTAATAGTACTAGTGCTAGTGTTAGCATTATTGCTCTGTGTATGTTCATGCGTGTGTTTGTGCATAGCTATGTGTGGGTATGAAAGGGCCTATGTACACGTGTGTAGAAGCTAAAGGTCATTTCTTGGGTAGCTGCTTTGCTTGTATGTTTTAAGGTACAATTTCTCACTGGCCTAGAACTAACCAAGGAGGCTGGTTGGTGAGTCCTAAGGATCTACCTATCTCTGCCTTCCCAGTGCCGGAATTAAAATTGTTTGCCACCAGGCCTGGCTTTATTTTCATGCCGGTCTGGGGAATTGAACTCAGGTCCTTATACTTGCACCTTCCTGACTGAACCATCCTCACAGTCTGTAACATCAACAAAAATGGCACTCTTCTGAAAGGTGAGAGTCACTTATGTTCATGGGAAAACAGGCCTCTTCCCATGATAAATACCAAGGAAGGTCTGATTTTTAATTTGTTCTAGAAATAGAAACCTCAAAGTTAAGAATTTTAAAGAGTAGAATTAATTTATGGCAAAGATACTCAAAAGATAGCTATCCTGCTTTTCAGATAGAAAGTTTAAAGAATATCAGACAGTAAGGAAACTGGACTAAAACTCAGCAATGAAAATTGCTCAGATTTGAAGGGTGGATCAGTCTCCAGGATCAAACCTAGGAGCCTATTGTAATAAAGAAGCCTGGGGCTTTCTTTCATTCCTGGAAACTACCTTCCCACACCATGCTACAGTAATTAGAATTTTGTCTCTAGGCTATAGAATCAGGTCACTTTCTCAAACATCTCTAACCTCTGTCCTGCCCTAGATAATCTATTTTTTTTAATCTTTTCCCAATTTTTCCTTGCTGTTTTCTCTCTTCTCCACTGTTTTTAGGCCTGTCTCTCCGCCACTTGCATTCTACAAGACCCACCACCTAGAAATTGAGTTCAGTTAGCCCATTAACTCTTCTGGTTCAGTGGGTCCCGGAGAGGTCCCTGGACATGAAGCACAAACTGGAGTTTGCATCTGGTCAACCAACCTAGGTAGATACCAGGATTCTGGATTCAACCATGCCCCCAGTCAGAGCACCAAAAGGAGACTGCTCAAACAAGACAAGAAATAAATGAGCTTGGTTCTATTAAAATGCCTTTGAAAAGAAGTAGGGGAAGGATAAGTAAAGCTACCTGGGCTTTTATCCACTATTGCCAAGCCCACGATGGTTTCTGTGCTGATGCTTTCCCAGTCCTCAGCATCTACAAAATAAACCAGCCCCCCAAACTAGAAAGCTATGGGCTCGAACAGAGAACCAAGCACTGCCGTTCTTCTTCAGCGTTTTCACTAAATCCCGGGGAACGAAAGGGCTAGGCTTTGTCTTTGCAGAGCCCTTTTCCTGCTACCCAACCCCTAGTCCCCAAGCCAGGCCCTCTCTGAGCCCCAAGAACCACTGAACATTTTACCCTCAGGCTCCCAGCATTAGCTCTTTCTTTATACCTAAAGCTTCTCCCTTCTTAACCACATTAAACTGCACACTTATCTGGGGTCCCAGGTCTCCCACAGAAGGCTGTTTTAAGTTTACCTTCCTTTCAGACCCAATATGACCACTGAAAAAGATTAATAAGGAAAGAAACCCAGCCATTTCCATAATTCTGGGCTACATGTGCTTCATGTCCAATGAGTACAACCAGCAGGCAGCCTCTTAGTGACCCATTGCACCAGAAGATTTACAGGTGAACCCAATTTCTAAGTGTCAGGTCGTACAGAATCCAACCGGCTGAGAAGCAGGTCTAAAAACAGTGGAGAAGAGAGAAAACCAGTTGGACGGTTCAGTGATCTTCTTTGTACTACAAGGCTGTTCGCTATCCTGATACATAAAACAAGGTGTCAGTGTTTGCAGTGGGAGTCTATTCCAGACTACCAAGTCACCTGAGATGTTTCAGGGATTAAATTCTTTCTTTTCTAGATTAATGCTTAGAAACTGGGCAGGGAAACATTATCCCATTAAGGAAAAAAACAGTTTCTACAGATAAGTTCGTGATGGTGTCTAGACATTGTGCCTCACTTTTATCTGCCTAAAACCACTTCGGGGAGGAAATAAGGTCACAGAGATATGAATGTTCCCTCTGCATAGCTCAGCCGCTTGCCTCCATTAAAGGGCAAAGGGAGAGATCAGCTAATAGGTCTTCCTCACCCACAAGTATTGGATCAGGCACCACCTACAGGCACTTATTATTAATCCATCAATAACATAATCCTAACAGACAAAATTAGAGAGGAGAAATCTCCACATTGATTTGGGGGGGGGCAACTTGTAGAAAAAATGGAAATAAGAAGGGTCAGTGGCTGTTCTTTTAAACTTTTAAACCCCACCCAACCTGGAGGACATGTGGATAGAGTTGCAGAGAACAGATATTATTCATCCTTGCTGTTTTCTCTTACCATCCACAAAAGGTCAATGATTTCCCAGCTACAAAACAAGCACTAAAAATAATAATACCAACATCAACTGCAACAGGATAGAGCAGTTTTCTTTCTGGTTTTAACTAGAGACAAATACAACTTTTTCTCAGCACACGACATTGATGGGGCAGGAATAAGAGACACAGCCATGAAATAAAGACAAGATGACTCCATCTTGGTGGAATCTATATCCTAGTTCCCAGGTTCCTTTTCCCCTTTCCAGATGACTGCTCCCAGCCATTTCTCCCAGGGATCTTCCTTTCCAAAGTCCTTGTAGTAGTAGTCTTTTGCCTAGCCAGTCCAGTCTCCCAAGGAACTCACAAAATAGAAAAGGTTGCCCCGCTGAGAATTCTCCATCCCCACTCCCCTCCCATCTGCCCAACAGTCAGCTTAATAGGAATAAGGAATTGGCTGTTCTTGACCTACCCAAGATCAAGGTAAGGAGAGTATCTGCTGCAGTTAGCGGCCAGAGAGGACGCTGGGTAAGAAAGGGGGGAATGGAGTGCAGGACTCAGGTGAGGTGGGCTACCCTACCTGGCAGCCAGCCACCAATGCTCCCAGGCCTAGAATCTCTTCACGGCCTTTCTGAATCTCAACCCTCCTAGACTTATCTCCTCCATTAAACAGGCATGAGTCCTCCTGTCCTGCCCTGCCTACCCCCAGAGTTCAAACAAGGACAACCTTCATTAAGAATGTCTTTTATCCTTGGCCAAAGTAATACCTTGCCTCCTTGCTGGGCTAATTCCTCGCCTCAACTCACTCCCCTGGCCAGGACCTGAGAACCATCCATTCCCAGGCTAGAGAGCTAAGGCAAAACCCTCGAAAGGTGCCGCTTTCCGGGACTGGAGGGAGCCATTCCCCTACACAGTCTTAGCGGCGGGCGCACCACAGTAATGTAATCCACAACATAAAATATCACATTCCTCCCTGGCTGTCATGGTGCCCACTGCATTCTGAACGCCTTTACAGCTTCTTGACTGGAGATAAGAGAAGCTTGTGTATGTTTTCCACACAAATGGTGGAAAGTAATAAAATAAACTTCAAAGATGCGCTCCCACATAGTCGCAGCCTCGACGCTATTTGCAACAAAAGCAGGAAGAAGGAGGAAGCTGGCGTGGTAGGCATAGGGTCAGAAGGGCACCCTTCCGGGTCCAAGGCCCCCTTTCCTTGGAGTATTGACACCGAGTTGGCGCAGGTCCGCAGAGTCCGGGGAATAGAAAGGGCCTCCTTTCCTGTCTGACACCGGTGCCACTGAAGTCAAGGCAAGTCCTAGAGGGTGGCTGGAGACAAATGGAGGTAAACATTCCTTGCTCTTGGCTGAGGCTCCAAGGAACACACACCCTCCTGTGATTCTGTGCTTACCAAACCCAGGAACTGTACGGCTGTGGGCTCTGCCCACGTTTTGAGACTTCGGAAAGGACTCAAGTGCAGGCAGAGCCTGGCACCCTTCCCGCAACGCGATCTTCCCGCAGAAGAATGAGGCGTTGCCTCCCTCCCCAGAGCCTCCAGCCAGGTATGACAAAATAAAAGTGAAAGTCGGAGGCTGGCTAAGGAGCAAGAGGTACGATCAACCAAAAAGACTCATAATTTCAAGCTCAGGGTTTGTAATGGTTACTAGGGGGAAAGTTGGCCATAGAAAGGAAATTATAAGAAGGGCACGTGGCTCCGGGAAGAGGTCAAGGCAAAGGCTGTTCCGCGAGGTTTCTGCAGTTCAACGATTCAGTCATCACCAGAGAGAGCTCTGCTTTCTTAAGAGTCGCAGCTCTCACTGCCAAAAACGCACGCCGCACTCCGCTCAGGACGGCGGCCAGACCTATGCAAAGTCCCAGTCCCAGGGCCCGGCCCTTTTATGTGTCCCCCTGGGGGGATCAAAATGCGTCAGTTCTACCAGGTACAGTATCTCGATCTTCTCAGTGAATCCCAGGGAGCAGAAACCCCCCGCGGTGGCCGCGGGAGGCTAGAAGCTCCTACCTGCGCCGCGGGCCGGGCGGGGCCGCCGCACAGGCGCACACGCGCGCACACCGCAGCCGCGCGCTCGCTCCCTATTGGCGAGACCGGGAGGGCGGGGCCGGCCAGACCCAAAACAAACAACCTGCGCCCGGAGAGCCTCTGTGGCCGCGCCGCCGCGTGGCCTCGGCCTGGTGAGCGCCGTGGGGGGAGCCGCGGCCACCTTGTTCCCCCACCCCCAGGCCGTGGGCGCCCGGGCAGGCCCCGCCCCCGCGGAGCCGCCGCAGGGTTATATTGGGCCGGGCCGAAGGTGGAGGCGAGATTCTGCTGCGGCCGGCCAGCGCGGACATGCTGCCCGGGAGGCCGGCGGTGGCAAGGCGGCTGCGGGCGCGGCGGCCTCGAAGATCGAGTTCCATGGGCTCTCGAGGCTAAAGCCGTCTTGTCCTCAAGAGTAGCGGGTACGCCATCGGACGTCAGCTCGGTCCCTCGAGGACGCCTGCCTGAGACCTGGACGTCCAAGGAAGGAATACTTCTGGACGCCTGGACGGATAGCAGATGCGCCGGCTGCTTCCTCCCTGAACGAAATCCTGAGGTTGCTCTGGCTCCCGCTTTCATTGCGCCTAAAGTCTCCAAACCCCGGAGTAAGGACAGCGCCGCACCATCTTCTCCCCTCAATTCACCCAACACTCATAATCCCTCCAAAAAAAAAAACATTCCAGCAGAAGAGGACCTTTCTACGGAAAAGTGCCTCTTTCAGAAAGAGGCAGGAGCGGTCCCTCCCGGGAGACGCCTGCCTCCTGCGCGCGGGATCGCCACCCCGCGCGCCACTCGCTTCCTACGACCTCGCAGGAAAAGGGTACAGCGCCGGTCCGGGAGCACCAGCGCCGGCATGAAATTGGAGGTGTTCGCCCCACGCGCTGCCCACAGGGACAAGATGGGCAGTGACCTGGAGGGGACCGGCAGCAGCGACGCTCCATCTCCGCTGTCTGCGGCTGGCGACGACTCCTTAGGCTCTGACGGGGACTGCGCGGCCAACAGCCCAGCGGCGGGCGGCGGCGCCGGGGATCTGGAGGGCGGTGGCGGCGAGAGGAGCTCGGGTGGCGAGCCCAGCTCCCAGGACGGTTCCGAGGCGGCCGATGGCAGAGCGCAGACCTCTGCGGCAGGGCAGTGCGCGGGCGGCGTGGGCAGCGGCGAGGGCGCGCGCAGCAAGCCGTACACGCGGCGACCCAAGCCCCCGTACTCCTACATCGCGCTCATCGCCATGGCCATCCGCGACTCCGCGGGCGGACGGCTGACGTTGGCCGAGATCAACGAGTACCTCATGGGCAAGTTCCCCTTTTTCCGCGGCAGCTACACCGGCTGGCGCAACTCCGTGCGCCACAACCTCTCTCTCAACGACTGCTTCGTCAAGGTGCTGCGCGACCCCTCGCGGCCCTGGGGCAAGGACAACTACTGGATGCTCAACCCCAACAGCGAATACACCTTCGCGGACGGGGTCTTCCGCCGCCGCCGCAAGCGCCTCAGCCACCGGACGACAGTCCCCACGTCGGGGCTGCGGCCGGAGGAAGCCCCACCCGGACCCGCGGGGACCCCGCAGCCCGCGCCTGCCGCCCGGTCCTCCCCGATCGCGCGCTCGCCTGCTCGCCAGGAGGAGCGCTCCAGCCCCGCGAGCAAGTTCTCCAGCTCCTTCGCCATCGACAGCATCCTCAGCAAGCCGTTCCGCAGCCGCCGCGACGGCGACACGGCTCTGGGGGTGCAGCTGCCCTGGGGCGCCGCTCCCTGCCCGCCGCTGCGTGCCTACCCCACGCTCCTTCCCCCGGCGCCCGGCGGCTCCCTGCTGCCACTCTGTGCATACGGCGCGGGCGAGCCCACGCAGCTGGCGTCGCGCGGAGCCGAGGTGCAGCCCGCAGCGCCCCTGCTGCTGGCGCCCCTGTCCGCGGCGGCCGCCGCTAAGCCATTCCGAGGTCCCGACACCGGCGGCGCGGCGCACCTGTACTGCCCCCTACGGCTGCCCGCGGCCCTGCAGCCGGCTTCGGCCTGCGGTCCGGGCCTGCACCTGTCCTACCCTGTGGAGACGCTGCTAGCTTGAAGCGAGCTCTGAGCTCTGCAGAGGGCCTGGGGTGGGCTTGGGGACTCCATTAGTTGAGGAGATTGGAATGCAGGCTCCAGGGCTGTGCACCTTCCACTTTCCAGAGAAATAGAGATTTTTTTTTAATCTCCTTCAGACGTGCCTTAAAGTTAAGCATTTTGACCCAAGTGTTTTAACTTAGTCCAGAATAGTTTCCTTTGTCTTTTGTAACTTAAAGGAGGATCAAAGCCGCTCTTTTCTATTTTTTGGCCAAGCCTGTCCTCTCCTGCATAAAGCTTTTCCTCTCCCTTCTGCTCCCACTATTTTTGTTGCACCTTCAGCTGATTTCTCTTCCCCACCCACAAAAAAATATAAAAGTACATCAGGGAACCACTCCATGGGATAAATGATATGACTACTATTTGGGGTTTTGAGACCCTGCTGGGTGTGCGTATGTGGTGTTCGCAGGCGTGACTGAGTGTGAGAGAACGGTCAGTCTTTGGACTTTTTCTCTGCTATCAACCAATGCTTCACTGTGCCAAAAAAAAGGGGGACATGTTGTTGGGTTTTGTAATTAAATTATTTATATATTTTTGAAACCTGAATTGAAATGTTGCAGGCAACGGCTACAGCTTTATTAGTGGTTACCTAACTGTGGTCTTCTTGGGCCAAGCAAATTTCTTTAAAGGAAAAGTTAACATTATGTTTGTGGGGTGCCAGGGCCACCACCACATGAAAACAAGTGTGATTTTTATTTTAATATTATTTGTGTCTGTGTATATATTCATGTATAAATTTTATGAAGCCCAGGCATACTGCTTGTTTTGTTTTTTAAATAAAACTCACGGTTGATCTACAAAACACTTTGTGGTGATAGATGGGGCAGAGGGTTTTACCAAAATGGGTTCAGAGTTGAGTCGCAGAAAACTTCATACTGGGATAAAAATATTTGTGGTTTCATTTTCAGATATTGCTTTACAATATCCAGGATGGGCCTTCCATTCATAGGGTTCCCCAGACAAAAAGGCATGCAGGAGTTAGCACAGCACATAGATCTGCCTGTGTCTCACCCCCTGAGACCCTTTAGCAGGCCAGGTAAGCTTTGCAAGCAGCTTATAGTCAGGTAGACATTTTCAAGTCAGTTGATTGAAGCTTGAAGCTGGGTCTTGGCATACAGCTAATTCAACACTCCAAAACTGTCTTCAGGCAATTCTCAGGGCAACTTGAATGTCAGTGTTTTTTTGTCAAAACAAAACTACCTTTTAGTGAACTAAAACATTTGCCTGGGTGTGGACACTTCTTGGCTGTGAACACTTGGGTGTGGACACTGATTTCTTGGTAAGCTCAAAAGCGGCGGGCCCCTGACACTTTGCACATTCTGAAATCCTAAAGAGTCGTGCAAGTGCTGAGAAATCCAGGGAGAAGAAACCTGGGCCTCCTTGCCATCCCTTCCACTCTTGGGGAAACGAAGCCTGTCTTATTCCTGACAATGAGATGGCCTGGAATCTAAACATTTGGAGGTGAAGAGAGCAATGGGCCTGTTGGAGGATGCTCCTGCTGGGGCAGGCGTAGAAGAAAGATCATGCCTAGGTCTGGCTGAGGAACACACCTTCACGGCTCGGGGTTCTAGCTACTCAGTGATCACAAAAGTGATACTAACAGGGTTGGGTTGTTACAAAGGTAATACCGACAAATTAGATAGAAAAATAAAGCAGAAGCAGATCAGCAAGTGAGGAGTGGGGACAGGTTCCATTCACAGGAGTCATGTTCAACACTGCTCCCACAGACTCCTCCGTGAGTGTGAGAGCAGGAGTGTTTCGCTTGTGCACCTCTGATTTCTGCCCGTCTTCTCTCCGGGCAGGCACCTACCTGTGCAGTGTGCTTCTGTGTTACAAAAGCTGGTGTTCATGTCCCCATTGATTCTTATTCTTTTTTCTTCAGATGGCCCGTCTTTTGCCATTCACTGTTTATGTCAAAGAACACACACACAAAAAAAAATTTTTTCAAAGAGACAGGGAAAGGTGGTATTTTTAAAATCACAACTGTTTCTCCTCCCCTCAAAAGAAAACAATCCCTTCTAATACGCCAAGAGTCAACAAACGTCCTAAGCCTTTGTCCCTAGGGACTGAAGGGTTTTCAAAGGAATTGTCAGAGTCCCGAGAGTTTCTTGTCTAGGCTGGGCCTTTCATGGTCAGTTCCACATCCTCTGCCATGGCTCGAAGAATTGGGAAGGCTCTGGAGTGTGCTTTTCGGGGTGCTGGGCTGCCAGGGTAACAGAACAGCTTCACTGCAGAGGTGGGGTGGAGCACTGTGCAAACACTTTCATTTCAGGTCACACTGCAGCTTTGCAAGACAGAGAGACACAGACCTTCTGAGCTGAAGCTTTGATCGGTCTGCTGGTAAGATCAGCTTCAAGTACTTTCAAAGACTCAGCACCAGCATGGAGGAGATGGCAGGCCCTGGAGCTTCAGAAGCAGGACCAAGGTTACAGCTCATAGTATCCCCTAGTCCTCTGTCTGCCTCTTTCCAAAATCACTCTCCACCACCACTCAGGTTGCCCGGAGCCCTGCCTGCTGCTGGACCACAGCCATGCATACAGACACCAGCTAGCAGGACATGGGTGCTGACCCTGGCCGGGCAGAGCAGGACTAAAAACGGTGGATGTCAGGTTCGGTTGAGGAAATGCCTTTTGATGCCTGCCAAGCCTGTCTAGAGCTAGAGCTGCTGGTAAAGGCTCAACTGAGTTTTCAAAGAACCTCCTAGTTCCTGTCTCCCCAGACAGCTTAACCCCCAACCACCTAAAAAATTCCAGGCCAGTGAAAGTCTGAGTAGTGGTGGAGAGGAAGGGTCAATGTTCACTCAGTCTTCCTAGCTGGGCAGCCAGGTATCAAGCTTGTAGAGGCCAGGAGGTCTCTGGACAGTGACATCTCCTTCCAGACAGTCCATTCAGTCTTCAAACCCCTTGCACAGTACCGCTCTTGTGATGAACTTGACCAATGCTAGGACACTGTTTAGGAGCCTCTCCTGTCTAAGTGAGCTGGGCAGGAGAGAATTTCCACTATTGTGAGATAGTTCACTCCAAAGCCCCCAGCTTCGAATAAAGAGCCCAGGATCCTTTTAGGACTGAGTCAGATGATTCTGGACACCTCCCACCCCACAACCCACCGACACACACACACACACACACACACACACACACACACACACACACACACACACAAGCCAAGCACCCAACCAGCAAATAAAGACTCTCCTAGGAGCTCAATGAAGTTCTCCCGGGTTAGCCTTGCTAACCTGTGAGCATCAGTAAGTAAAACCTACAGTGTCCACTCTCACCCACTTTGAAGTTTCACAAATTACATTTTTCTGCTCTGGGAATGTATATCCACATTCAACATAAAAAACAAATCCACAGACTGTCGGAAAGACTTACATTTTTTGAATCTAAGAAAGAACACTCACTTTATATGCAAGAAAACAGTGGCCCGTGGCTGACTTATCTTTAAGTATTTCACTCTGAGTGACAGACCTGGCTCTGGAACCCAGAGATAGCAAATACCAAGTTAGAATTCTTTCCACAGTTATCCAGAGATTTCAGACACAAACATACTTTGGTCTGAATTTAGCTGAACTACATGAAATTTTCTCAGTTCACTTTTATAACAACAATGAGTAGGTTTCCCAACTGGTTTGTCTCATCACCAAAAACTTATTTTCTGCTCCTCCCCCAAAACTGTCTTTTTCCCTCCACAAAGTGGCCACTGGCCTCTTAGACCAGCACTTCACTGCTCTGTGCATGCTAGAGGCAGCACTGATTTCCACTCCCTTCTCCAGAGTCCCGTAGGTGCATTCCTGCAAACTGCAACAAGCAGAGTTCTGCTCAGAAAAGAGGGCCTTCAAAAACCTGCCTGTGACCCAGAAGTCCCTTCTCTCTTGGGGCAAGTGGTAGAGTAGGTGGGCATTCCCCAAATCATTTTTTCCCATATCAACGCCCCCTCAAAAAAAGCCCTGATCTACATTAAAAGGAAACTAGAATGTCTCTCCTTTATGTTCAGTTTTTAGCTTAAGAAAGCTAGCTCAATATATTTACATTCACAGCATGGGGGCGGGGTGCTCACTGTCACCCAATGTAAAAGGATTTTGATTCTCTCTGTTACCATTTTATTGTAATTCTTTTGACCACAAAAGCTGAGCTTTGCTTCAGTTCTAGAAATTAGACTCTGAAGAGTCTTTTTGTAAATATTTCATGCTTTCCAACACCACAATATTCCTCTCTTAAGTAACAGACTTTATAGTCCCCTAATGAGACCATTAAACTTTTGTTATGCTTTAACAACATAATTTGTTAATTCTTAATGTTGTCAACAAATGGCCCTAATAAGTATCTTCCAAGAAGATCATGATCAAAACCATAGAGCTGTAACTCGCCCCAGATTTGAGGACCTCTTTCAACTTGGCCAAGATTCCAGGGTCATGAAGCACTGGTGATTGAACAGTTCTCGGCCCCTGTATCTTTTCAGCATCGTTGAGATGGGTCAGTGATTAGAAGCAAATGTCATTCCTGTCATTGGCCAACTCCTGCACAGACTGGAAAAAGTACTGCATCAGCCTTTGCTTTGGGGGACCCACAGTCAAACGTAAACATCCACATGGACCACATCTCCCCTGCTTTTCCTAGACCTCTCTGTGGCTCAGGAAGTTCCACTCTGAGAACATGCTGTAACTGAGCCTTTTTTTTTTTTTATCACATCTATCCTGTGCTCCAACAAATATACAGGTTCAATGTCCCACATACGTGTTTGCTGCTTCTGATAGCCAATTTCTAACCATTAGGGGAATGGTGGGAAGATTTTGCAATCTATTCATGCTTCTCTCTCTCTCTCTCTCTCTCTCTCTCTCTCTCTCTCTCTCTCTCTCTCTCTCTCTCACACACACACACACACACACACACACACACACACACACACACACACACACACACGGCAAAATCCACTCAAGAAAGAGATCAAAACAAAAATGCTAAGGAGGCGCCGTCTGAACTTCTGCTGGGTTACCCTAGGGAAGTGATCATCCCTGTGGGCTTCAGTAGAACAACAGCTGGGAGAGTCATATCTTAGATGCTTCTCCTCACCATTCACCTTCATGAAAACTCCCATGCAGTGTCAAAGATGACGGGCAAGTATTTCTTTCTTTTTCCTATACTTGACTTGGGATCAAGTGCATGTTTCAGTACAGCAGTGTTTCAGAGTGTGGCAGCATTGTAAAGCATGGTTAAAGTTCTCCCAGACATTGCAAAGTTTATCGGTGACCATTAACATGGAAAGAACACTTCCAGCTTGTCATTCTAACTCCTCACAATGTGTACTTTCAGTAATATTTCCTCCCAGTGCGTTCTCGACAATCTTAATTTCTCACTGAAGCCTCAGTTTGAGAAGATAGTCATAAAACACTGGCATGCTTCCTTCAGGAGGCAAGAGGTAGAGGCTAAGAGACTTTGGGGCTGTTTCCAACAGACTTCATCATAAGCAAGGCATTTAGGACTCAGACACTGAGTTGAGAGGTTAAGTCAGTCCTTTATTTGTTTATTTGAGAGGCAATTCTCGGAGCTACAGAAATGATACAACTTAAGACTTGCAGCTAGCAGTCAGAAGCCTGAAGACATGGAAATAAATACATATGCCTATAGATGCAACTTGAAAATACACTAGTCATTAAATGTGAGAAACTTTAAGGAAGATAAATCTTGGAAGTAGAGGGGAGCCCTAAGACCAGCCCAAATAATAACCTATATCTAGACTTAAGAAAATATATTCCAGGCTACACAATTGTCTCTACACAGTGAACTACTCTGGGGAGGGGAAACTGCTATTTTTCTGGGGGAGCCCACACTTCCCTTTCACATCTTCTGGTCCTAGCTTGCCCTTCCTGGAGTAGATATTGAACAGCTACCTCCAAAGCTGGACGGTGCCCCCTGCCCACAGGATGCCAATCAGTGACCAGCAGGACTCAAGGGTCAAACATGAGTGGTGTTATAGTGTATATCTCATGCAGTGGGAAACCCTGTATCCTTCAGTTTCTCTTGCTCCTGGATCTGAATCTGCTCCGCTGGCATCACTGGGCACAGTGCCCAGAAGCCGGGATGCTTTTGGAGCTTTTATCCTCTTAGAAAACCATCTTTTCCCAATGGTCTCCACAGATATTTCAGTGCCCTAGCTGGAGGATGGCAGGCCCCAGGAGCCAGGAGGAGTATAAAGCAGAAATGCAGCTCTGTACTGGGCCAGAGCATCGTAGCAGCTGAGAATGCTGTTTGGGATGTCAGTGACACAGAGTGGTCTCCAAGGCTTTGAAAGGTGACGTCTGTACACTCCTACACTCCGTGTCCTTGATACCCTGAAAGGGCCAAATCAGATCATGGGGGGGGGCGGAATGAAACGAGGGAACTCCCAGGTGGTGGAGCTACTCTCTATGTTGACTGCAGGGGTTGTTCTGTTACTATAGACCCTGCTGACACTTAAGTCACATACCTGGAAGTGGAGGTGCAAATTATGCCTCAATAACTGACATACGGGAATGACACTTGGGTGTCACCTAAACCAGGTATTCTCCTTACTAACAGCTAAATTACAGGAGCTAACCCCTCTTTTGTGGAATTTGGTTAGCTGGGTCTTTTCAGGGGATACTCTTGAAGGTAAGAAAAACTCTCCTGTACTTCTAAAGTTAGACATGGCTCCTCCCAGTCCTTCCCAACTTGGGCAAAGCTGCACATGTCACTATTACTACGCATGTGCCTATTACTCTTCAGTACATGGGCAAGAAGCACAAACAGGACACACACTCTTCTTCACTAGTGTGTAGGCTGAGAAAGGAAGGACACAAGACCCAAGCAGACAGCTCAAATGAGAAGACACACTGTTTCTGAAGATAGATTCCTTAATAAAGAGAGGGGGAGGGAGGGTGAGAGAGAGAGAGAGAGAGAGAGAGAGAGAGAGAGAGAGAGAGAGAGAGAGAGAGAGAGAGAGAGAGAGAACTCCTGGGACCTTCACATTTCCAAGATGCAAATCAAAAGCCCAGAACCCTGAAAGGAAGAATTCATAAAACTACCTGAGCATGAACTAGCTGGGCTCATTGGCACTCCACGTATGGTTAAACACCCTTAGCCATCCCTGCTTTCAGAAAGCAGCCCCTGTGTGAAAGGGGTCATGTGAAGGCACCTCCCTTTGTTTCCTGACCTCACCTGCACTCCAATTCTGTAATCACAAGAGTCAGAATGCTGCGGCAATGTTGAGCAAACATAACACTTTTGACCCCTTGGAGGAGTTACACATAGCTAGCAATCTGAAACAGAATAATTATTAGTTGTCTTATTTATTAGATGAACCCTTTTGAGTAATGGCCTCAGGGGACATTTATAAATGCAATAAAAGACCTCATCACAGTCAAATGCACAAGGATGTGGTTCGTTCGAGGTTTTGGCTGAAGCAAAGCCATGAGCCCAGGAATGCTTCTCTAGATGTGTGGAAGGCCTTGTTCCTGCTCCCTTCCTGGGCCTGGCATCAGCATCTGCTCCAGAAACACTGGTTCAACTTAGGAGTTCAAATCAGTAAGACACACCTGCCAATTTGGATCCCCTAAAAAAATGAATGACCCCCATGTTTTCCAAAATGTAACCCCAGCATGACTTGTAAAAGAAAAGTGAGGTCTGATGACACTGGCTTCTCTCTCAAGCTGTGTCCTTGAACAGGCTGAAGAACCTGAGCTCACAGATCAGGGCCCCAGAAGCCTATCTTGCCCAGTGAGTCACAGGAAATGAAAACCACTGTATCTTTAGACAGTGTTGATTCAGTAGAATCCAGAGCCAGCCCCCAGCAGGGCCATGGCAAGTTGCTTGCACTGTGAGTCATGAAAGAGGGCCAAAACTCTACCAAAGCCCTTTCATACACTGTTCTGTTGGCCTCAGCAATTCAGCCCCACCCCACCCCCTCCCACTGGAACCAGTTAGCTATACAATTTAAAATGAGCAGAAATTCTACTTCAAGGGGAGAAGGAGAGTGATTGGCACTGGTAGCCACTGTTCCATGACAACGTGACTTCTCCTTCACCCCTTTGCTAATGGCAAAACCCAGGAGGACTGATGTGCTGGCCTGGGAGGATTCATTTTCTCGTGTACCAAACATACTATCGTTACAAACAAACCACAGTTTTCAAAGATAATCATCATCTTGTTGGCAATCTTAAGCTTTGTCTTATATATTATCCCTCACTGGTAGAGGTGCCGGCTATGAATGAAATGATCCATGATCCTTCTAGGAATTAGAAATGAACAAAATTCACAAAATCAATATCTCATAATCTGAAGTACATAAATCACAATGAGTCCCCCTCCTGGGGACTGTTATTCCCTGTGGATAATTCTAGAGGGTGTAACTGGAACCAATCTGCCTCGAAACTCCTTGGACAGATTGTCCAGAGTTTTCTCAAGAAAGAAAGTAAGTGCAGGAAGTGGTAGAACGGGCAATCTAGTCTAGATTCAGACACCACAGCCATGAGGGTAGCACAGTGTCCAGATCAACAGTGCTGCAAACCGGAAGCCTTTCCAACCTAGCTCCTATATCAGCCACTGCTCTGGCTCCTCAGTCCCTCCCCTCCCTGCCTCTCTTTGCCCTTTGGGGAGATGAAAACATGCTATCACCTAGCATGCACAGTAGCCAGAGACGGGATTTAACTGTAAGTCAGAAGCAGTATGAAGGACAAGGGGGATCGGTGCTCTCAAATATACCAGCCCCAAATATCTGTTCTGCCAGGCTCAGGAAACACACCAGTTTGAAAAAATGCTGGCCTAGAATGTTCTGCTAGAGAAGTCTGTGCCTCTGTACCTCCAGCCAGCATCACCATGCTTTCTAGGGACCAGGAGACCCACACCCCCTTTAGACTTGAGGGGTCCCCTCCGCCGGTGTCAGAATGACAATAAGAACCTCTCACCTCCCCTCCTCTCCTTCCCTTCCTAAAGAATTATTTTAGACACTAGTGCATCTCCCCTGGGAAACAAGGTAACTCCCTGACCAGCCAATAGTTGGCAGTCAAGCATGTAGATATCTAGAGTGAGTGCAAGAGTGTGGCAGGCTGGCCAGGGGTGAGTGCTACAAGCAAAGCCACACATCCAAGCCTCTCAGCCAAGGAGCTGGAGCCCTGGGAAAGGCAACATAGGCAAGGACTGAGGCTGCCAGCTTCCTGACCGGGAATAGAGATGTGATGCAGGGCCAGACTACACCCTGGGTGGCTGAAGGACCACCTGGCAGACAGCTCTGTCTGCCCAGCCCCTGTTTCAGGTGAGGTAGGTACCATCAGAAGCAAATACCCAGAAAAGAAGCATGGTATCAATTAATGGGACTGATACAAGTTACAGAGAGGGAAGTAAGCCTGGAGCAGCAGGTTCAGGGTGGTTGCCAAGCCAGATGTCACCAAGAATCTGTACTGCCAGAGCTGAAGGCCATGAGGACATTCAGGATTGTGTGAGATGCTTGTTTCACAACAACCCCTCTGGTGACTAGGGGGCAGGAGGGCATTAGCTAAGAGGACAGGAGAACCTGATTCTTTGGCATGTCTGAGCTGTCATGCATTAGGCAGGATGGCTTCTCTTGGTGCCTTCACGAATAACCCAGAGAAGACAATGAAGTTGAGAGCAAGCAATAGACCTTCAGTCTTCCCTACTCTGTCCCGTTCACACAAGACATGTGCTCTTGGTGAAGACTGAGCATCCCCACCAAGCACACTGACTTGGAACATGGTCTCTGATTTACAGTACTTGCCAATGTACATGGTGCAAATGTTCCTATGGCGGCCAGTGTCAGGACACCAACAGTGGATACCCATTCCTGAACATTTGACAGCTAGACCCTGGATACACTGGTTCTGGATGCTCAATATCTAGACAGCCTAGATGCTTAATATCTAGACCCTGAACAGCTGTAGCTACACTGAGAGCTGGTAGGAGCCTACCCCCAGCTTACCGCTGATACAGGATAGGGGTTGCTATGCTACTCCTGATGTTCAGGTCCTGAGTTACAGGCCTTCGCCTCATCTTTTGCTGTCATCTGGAGATAGATGTCTCTGAAATCAGATCACTGGGATCTGAATCCGAGCTCTACCTTGCCATACTTGTTACAAACTTACATGAAGTATGTTACCTCTCTGTGCTCATTTACTCCCTAGTAGTGTCTTACAGTGTTCTTGTAAAAGTTAAGTTGCTACAAGCAAGGTGGAGACGGCTGAGTCTAGCACAGTGAGCACTGCTTATGACCAGCTGTGAGAAACAGCTGGAGAACTAGGACTGCAGGAGACATGGAGGTGCCTGGCTGTCCCAAGGACTCTGCATTCCTACAGCTGGTTCAGTCCAGGAATCCTTCTGGAAGACAGAGGTAGAGGCTGACGGTCTCCTCTGTGAGAAAGACTTAACGCTACAATAAATGAGGCAGATCTATTAAACCTGGGATCATGGAAGGAAGACCTGAGTGCTTGGGAATTGGTGCCACACAATGCTAGGAACAAAGGTTAGTCTGTTATTACAAATATTACAGTGTATAGGGTAGTGATTGGATATAATGTATGTGTTATAAGCTGATTAAATCGAGCTAATTAAGATCCCCATTAACTTCACATGCTTCTCGTTTCTTGTAGTGAGGATATTAAGGAGCCATTCTCTAAACAAATTTCTTCTGTTTATTTTTCCATCATTTTTCTGTCACTGTTGAGACAAGATCTCACTGCATAGCTCAGGCTACCCTTAAACTCACAATCCTCCTACCTCTGCCTTTTGAATGCTGGGGTTACAGGGGTGCACCGCCATGCCTGGCACAATTTTCAAATGTACCATACATTACCATAGTCACCTTGCGATACAGTAGATGTCCTCAACTGCCATCCGATTGCAACTTGGTACTTTTAATGAGCATCTCACCTCCATCTCCCAGCAAGGGCCTGGCAGTCATCATTCCCTATCCCGTTCCTCCAAGTTCAACGTTTTCAGATTCCATACACAGGTGAGAACACACAGCATGAGTCCTTTGGTGCCAGGCATGCCCAGCACAGCACAGCATAGCATTCTAAGATGGTTCATCTATCAAACACTGCTGAAGAAGGAAATAAGAATTCTAGGTCCTTGCCTCAACTGATACCAGGCTTTGCTGACCCCCCCATGGGAAGCCTTATCTTTTCAGAGGAGGGGTGGGTGTGGGTTGAGGGGGAAGGCTGGGGGAAGTGGGAGAAGGGATGAGAGAAGGATCTGTGGTTGGTATGTAAAATGAATTAAAAAATTCTTAATAAATAAAAAATAATGGATAAAAAGAATTCTAGGTCATACATGCTGTCAAAAGCATAGGCTTTTGCTTCTTCCAAAGACTTGAGCGTTCTGATTGTGTCTGTACACCCTGTACTGTCTATCCTCCCGTCCAATGGCAGATACATAGGTTGATTCCACATCCAGACTACCATGAACATGGGAGGACTGGCGTTTCTTCAGCATGCCAGCTGCATGGGCTTTGTTAGGTGTTTATTCAGTTGCAGGATTGCTGGATCATAAAGCAGTTCTGTTTAAATTCATGTGGGCCTCTCTGTCCCACTTCCATAACAGTCGTGTTAATTTATGTTCCTGCCAACAGTGTAGAGGAATCTCTTCTCTCCTCATCCTTGCTAACATGAATCTTTAGACATTTCTAAATTAATCTTTTATTTTTGAGATTAAAATAATTACATCATTTCCCCCTTCCCTTTCCTCTCTCTAAATCCTCCTGTGTACCCCTCCTTGCACTATTTCAAGTTCATGGCCTCTAACTTCATTAAGTGTTGTTACATTATATATATTGCATAATATATACACATTATATATATATATATATTACATATATAATGGAACAACATTATGGTATATGCATGGTATGAATGCTATGCATGACATGTATACATCATATATACATTTGTGTATGTGTATATATAACAACACAATAATGTATGGTATATTTGAAAAAGTGCTGTTACACACACACACATATATTCATAAATACATCGTGCATAGTCTGTATAATGTTACTCGTGTGTATATATATATTTCCAGGGCTGGCCAGGTATGTAGTCCTTTTGATAGCAGCCATTCTAACAGACATGAAATAAGATACCATTGCAGCTTTTCTCTGTTTGCATTTCTCTGTTCATTAGTGAACATTTTATCATGTCTCTACTGCTCATTTGTATGTATTCTATTGGGAAATAGCTATTCCAATGTTTTGCCCATTTTTTAAGACTGGGTTATTTGTTTTCTTGCTGTTTAGTTGTTAGAGTTCTGTGTACATTTTAATAATGGATATCATATCTTTTTTTGTATCTATGGTTTTGGGGCTTGTCATACATTTATGATAAAATAAAGATGTTCAAGCTGGGCGGTGGTGGCACACACCTTTAATCCCAGCACTCGGGAGGCAGAGGCAGGTGGATCTTTGTGAGTTGGAGGCCAGCCTGGTCTACAGAGCAAGATCCAGGAAAGACGCAAAGTTACACAGAGAAACCCTGTCTTGAAAAACCAAATAAATAAATAAATAAATAAAATTTTAAAAAGATGTTCAATTCAATTATCCAAATAGGAAAGCCGAAGTTAACATAAAGTTCTTCTCTGGCTCCTACTTCAGCTGTAAACCTTAGGAGCAGCTTACCATGTACCATATAGCACAGAGGCCAAGCCAGAAGTGCAGCATAGCCCTGCCCCAAGGCTCTCGCTGTAGACAGGAAAGCACACTACAGTGGCACAAGGAGCTGAGAGAAGACACAAGGTGTGCGGCTGAGAGGCACATCACACTCATGGCTCCAGGCGTCCTAAAAGCACGTGTATTTATACTGACACCAGAACCATGACTAAGCGGAGCTGGGAGTGGAAAGAAACTTTTCAAGTGGAGGGAACAGTGTGAACAGTGGCATGGAGCCAAAAGAGCACACACAGTCGGGGGACTGCAAATTGTCTACATTCTGAAGCTGTAGAGCCTGTGTTATGTCATGGGAAAGGAGGTAATGGAGAAAGTGGCGAGCTGCATGTAGAAGGACCTGGGTATGTATTCTGGAGATAATGCAGTCACCAAAGTGCTTATAACTGGACACTGACCTTGATCCCACACTGACTGCTCTGTGAAGCACAGAGTGAAGGGGACAGAGCCAGAGGCAACCAGGAGAGGCTGTCACATGAGCTAGGTGAGTCAGGATGATCTGAATCAGCAAGGCACCGTGGGGATAGAAAGAGACAGGTTTCGACAAGTGATGGAGGTGCATCCCCAGGACTGGGAGATGACTGGACATGGAGGTTAGAAGGAGGACAGCAGGTGGGCAGGGAGCGAGCCATTCACACAGTCAAGGCACCAAGTAGCTGACTCTGTGTGTGTACACATGCACAGGCAGTTTTTCAGAGCCATCACGTCATGCACAAATAAAAGGGGAGCCCTATAAAATCATAATAATTTTGGCTATCAATTACATTTTTTAAACTAGGAAGGAGGGTAGCATGACTAGGTATAGGAGACCACTACAATCAAGGAATAAGGTCTTCTAAGAAGAGGACTAAGGTAGTCAGCAGTGGCCTACGGTAGCAGTTGGGGGGTCTCAGGGCCTGGGCAGACTTTCCTTTTTTTATTTATTTATTTTTTTTTCTATTAACAGCTTGATACAGTACAAATTCTTATCCTAACAGTGAAATATTTCACTGAGGCTTGCCCAGTGATTGAGTAAAACCAAAACTTATTATAAGCCACAGTCAACCTAGGGTCCCCCCTGCTATGTAGCCTCTCTGGTTCTGTGGGTTGTGGTCTGGTTATTCTTTGCTTTATATCTAGTATCCACTTATGAGTGAGTACATACCATGTTTGTCCTTCTGGGCTTGGGTTACCTCACTCAGGATGATATTTTCTAGTTCCATCCACTTGCCTGCAAATTTCATGCTGTCATTGTTTTTTTCTGCTGAGTAATGCTCCGTTGTGTATATTGCCACATTTTCTTAATCCATTCTTCAGTTGACGGGCATCTAAGTTGTTTCCAGGTTCTGGCTATTACAAATAGTGCTGCTATGAACATAGTTGAGCATGTATCTTTGTGGTATGATGGAGCATTCCTTGGGTATATGCCCAAGAATGATATGGTTGGGTCTTGAGGTAGATCAACTCCCAGTTTTCTGAGAAACAGACATACTGATTTCCACAGTGGTTGTACAAGTTTGCACTCCCACCAACAGTGGAGGAGTGTTCCCTTTGCTCTGCATCCTCTTCAACATAGACTGTCATTAGTGTTTTTGATCTTAGCCATTCTGACAGGTGTGAGGTGGTATCTCAGAGGTGTTTTGATTTGCATTTCCCTGATGACTAAGGATGTTGAGCATTTCTTTAAATGTCTTTCAGCCATTTGAGAATTCTGTTTAGCTCTTTAGCCCATTTTTAATTGGATTGTTCAGTATTTTGATATCTAGTTTCTTGAGTTTTTTATATACTTTGGAGATCAGTCCTCTGTCAGATGTGGGGTTGGTGAAGGTCTTTTCCCATTCTGTAGGCTCTCTTTTTGTCTTATTGACCATGTCCTTTGCCCTACAAAAGCTTCAGGAGGTCCCATTTATTAATTGTTGCTCTCAGTGTTTGTGCTACTGGTATTATATTTAGGAAGTGGTCTCCTGTGCCAATGCATTCAAGACTATTTCCTATTTTCTCTTCTATCAAGTTCAGTGTAAATGGATTTATGTTGAGGTCTTTGATCCACTTGGACTTGAGTTTTGTGCATGGTGACAGATATGGATCTATTTGTAATCTTTTACATATTGACATCCAGTTATGCCAGCACCATTTGTTGAAGATACTTTCTTTTTTCCATTGTATAGCTTTGGCTTCTTTGTCAAAAATCAGGTGTTCATATGTGTGTGGATTAATGTCAGGGTCTTCAATTTGATTCCATTGGTCTGTATGTCGGTTTTTATGCCAGTACCAAGCTGTTTTTATTACTATAGCTCTATACAGGGTAGAGCTTTCTTGACTCTCTTGGCCTTCTGGTCTCTCAATTTCAGCCTCAGCTATAGGCTGCCAAGCAGGGAGAGAGCCCTCATCTTCCCAGAACCCTCCATGGGCCATCTTAGAACAGCTGGAATAGCTGTCGGGGGCAGGAATGGAGGCTTGTGGAATCCTTAGAGCTATGGTTTCTATGACAACAGGTAGATAACCCACCTCATGGGGAGGGAGGCAGCAGAAAAAAGAGTGAGACTGATGCTCATTTCTCAAGCTGACAGAAAATTAAAGCTCCAGCAGGACGAGGTGACATGTGCCTCTAATCCCAGGACTCGGGAGGCAGAGGTAGGTGGCTCTCTGTAAATTTGATGCCAGCCAGATCTACAGAAGGAATTCCAGGTCAGCAAGGGGTACACAGAGGAACCCAGTCTCAGAAACAGCAAAACAAAAATTCCAAAGGGAAAACCAAGGCCCTGGTGCTCACCATCTGGACTGCTTTTGGGGAGGAGATAGGTGAGAGTAAGGCAATAGAATTTGGGATGAGACAGTCCTGGTTAGAGCTGAGACCCATACTTGATGGTTGTTTGACGTCACATGGGGTACTTGATCCACCTGAACTTCTGTTTTTCATAGGTGGAAAGTACAAGACAGACCAAGGCTGGAGGTCTTACAAGAGACACAAGAATCATATTAAGATATACATACAAATTCCATATGTAATGTATGTATGTGTTACACACAGACATACTGCACAATATAGAGTGCATGCTCAACAAATGAAAATCACTATTAATATTAGTAATACTACCCCCTTAATGATGAAATCAATCCTCATCAAATCAGCTTATAATTATACAAATTACACAATTTACCATGAGGTAGACACTTGGAGGAAACAGTCTTTCAGGACCTTTTAACTAAATTACCTGGAATTTGATCTACAGGATTATATTATTTATGCTGCAAATCAAAGCCCTGTAGGTCTCTGCCAACATGCATATCGCATCAAGCATGCCAAGAAATATAAACCTCTAATGTTACTGATTGTGCAATTAACTCATTTGGTCTTTAAGGAAAATATCCCACATATTTAGGAACTATGTGAGGGACACCAGAAACTTTAGGCTGTGTATGAGATGTCTTGAGCCTCCCACAGGAATTTTTGTCTATTGAGAGAATGCAATAAAGAAATACTGCTGAAATTAAAGTATATATATTTTATAAAAATCCTGTATTTTTCTTATTTCTTTCTTTTTCAGCAAGCTCAATGAACCCAAGATAAGCAGATTCTAGCTGTCTTTTTTTTTTTTTTTCAGCCCAGGTGCCTTTAGATTCATCCTATTAAAGCCAAAATAGGCCTAAGAACAGGCACCTAGGTCCCATTTTGTCCATTTGTATCTCTTCACTACTAGAAAATGTCCATCTCCTCTCTCAACCTTCCTTCATTTGCCCTATGAGTCTCCTCCAAAGACATGTTAAGTGTTCTCTTTACTGGAAAAGGTTTTTGAGCCCAGATGTAAAAAGAACGCCCCAAGCTGTTTCCTGGACCTTCCTTGGCGGCAGCCTGGATCCTTTCTATTTTCTGTTTTCAAGGAGCATGAAGCCTCCCCTGGGCAGCAGGCCACTGGAGCTAACAGGTTGATCTCCAGGACTGCCAAGAGCCAGTGAGATCACCTCCAGCCAGCCTCACACCTCTCACCAGGATAAATGTCTGAGAAGCAAAACCTGACATGCATATAGTAAAGGAAGGGTGTCCACAGCAGCAATGAAGGGCATTTCAAGTTCTTGTGTGGGAGAAGTCACCAAAGAACGGTGACAGACACTCAGTGCTATCAAAGGAACGGCAGGGCCTTTGACTCCATTAGTACTATCAACTGATTTGAAAACAAATAAGCAAGCAGAGGAAAAACTGTGGCCTTTCTAACTAATAAAGGCTGGTGACAAATCATAGTTTTGATGATTAATTTTAAATAACTTAAAAATCCAGAAATATGCAAGATGATAGCTTTCATTTAAAAAAAAAGTTTGTGGCAAATAAGCAATAAGTATGTGAAACAAGGTTCATTTTGTAATTAAAATGCAAATTTAAATGATAATGACCTGCCATCTGTTGCCTATTGGCAAATACTTAAAAGTTAGATAGAACAGAGAGTTGGTGAGGCTTTAAGGAAATAGGCAGTTCACACAATGTTAATGGGGTTGTAAACTGGAGCAACCTTTTCGCAGGGCAATTTGGCAATATCTATTAAAATGTAAAGTGCACATAGCCTTTGACCCAGCAATTCCATTGCTAGGAATTTACCCTCAGGGTATGATCTCTCAACTGGGCACCAGCATGCTTCCACCAGGGTGTGTGCAGTAGTGTTTGTGATCTCCCCAAATGGAAAAGAATTTAATGCCAGCTTAAGAGACTGGTTAAATTCCTTAGGCTATAACCACACAGTAGGCTGCCGAGCAGCTATGAAGTGCCTGGGAGAATCTCCGGGATGCTGTGGAAATGTGTCTAAGAAACCTTGCCATATGGGAAAAACAAGTAGCCGAATGGCACATTAACACTGAATGGAACAGTCAATCACACTGAAGATCTTTCACCAGAGACCCACACATACGGCCATGTATAGGTGGAAAGCGTAAGAAAAATTCTGAGAAAGGCTGAAGTTGAAGGTCTCTTTGAATAATGGTGTGGCCAGAGAGATCTGGGGGACAGGGGACTTCTTATTCTATTTTTTTTTTTTTTAAATATTGTCTTTACCAAGAGTGTCTGGTGATTTACCATTTAAATCACTGAATTAAAGAAAATCAAAGGGTAGCAAAAATGAGATAGAGGAGTGAAGACCTAAGGAAATGAAGGAGGGAGGAAAGGAGGGAGAAATAAAGGGAGAGAAGTGGCCTTTTAAAAAGCCAGCATCGTGCCGAACCTCACCGAGACGAGCGGTGGCGGCTTCTTTCATAAATGCAAGCCAGGGAAGGCTCCGGAGTGGGCTGGCCCGTGCTCTTCCTTCGTCTCTGCAAACCACACTGGGATCCAGTCTCCTCCAGCGGAGGCCCAGGCTGACTCCAGGAAGACAGTGTGTTTCCTCCCCTAATGCACGAATGTGTGTTTCGCCTGATGTTTTTGTCTCTGTGCCCAGATCCCACAGTGATAGGCGCCACCCGAGCACACAGACAGACAGAGGACCGGCCTGCTTCTGAAGAGAGGGGTCAGGCACTTGGAAGGTCAAGAGGCTAACCTTCCAAAGGCCACAGAACGAGACCTGAGCTTGCAGCCCTGGGCCAGGGTAAAGCCAGGCTCTCGTGTGTGTGTGTGTGTGTGTGTGTGTGTGTGTGTGTGTGTGTGTGTGTGTGTGTGTGTGTCCGTCTGTCTGTCTGTCTGTCTGTCCAGAGGGGATGGTTAAACAAATTAGTTTCTTTCCTTTCCTTAATATTCTAGTAGCTAAAGGAAAAGAAGAAGCTAAAGGAAACATTTATTTGAGGTAGGTTTTATAAAATGAGGCATTGCCCAGCATTTCTTTAAAGAAGTAATTTTATTTTAATTAAGAAATTTGGGGCCGGAGATGTGGCTCTTAAGGGCACATTTGCCGAGCAAGCACGAGGCCCTGGGATTCATCCCTAGTACCACAAAAAGAAATAATCATAAAATTTGAGATGGCTTAAGAGGACTGGTAGTGTTTCATTTCTTTTCTGCTCAAAGGGGGGGAGTTTAGAGCCCCTCCAGGGCCAACATTTGTGACAGAACCGAAGTCCCCGAGGAAACCCCATTAGAGCACTGTCCCTTGCCCTCTTCTAACCGGCTTGTCCTGGGTCCTAGGCTGGCACTGAGGCCCGGGGCCATTCCTGAAGCTTACAAAATATTCTGCTGCTGCTCGGCAGTTTAAATATTAACGAGCATGTAAAGCTACCGGGGGTAAAGCCTGGAGCCTGTAATAAGAAGCAAGCCTCGGCTGGATTCTGTAATTGCTTCTTGCGCAACTCCGAGACCCAGTCACGGCTTCTGAGGATTACACACTTCCAACCTCTCTGGCAGGAGGGCGGCAGCTCCACCAGGGTTGCATAAGCATTTCATAGCATGATAATTAGTCATTAAGAAGCAGAACAAAGGGCCATTGGACCAAGGTGCCACTCTAACAGGGTCTATATTTGCTTGTAGCAACGTAGACTTTTTTTTTTCACACTCTGCCCTACAGTGGGCACTAGAAAGGAAATGAGGTTTGGGAGAAAAGTGGTGCGAAGAAAAGGAGGTGAGCTCAAGATGGAAGCTGAATACAGACCCCTGGGATTGGGGCATTGCAGCTATCTTTCCTCTGATTACAGCTGTTCAAATCCAACCAGGCCAGCATGCTCCCCTGACCGCTATTCCTGGGCTGCTGAGTGGGAGGGTCCCACTTCAGGGCCTCTGTGTTACTGGCCTCTGGTCTGTCTTCCTTGGTCAGCAAGAGAACTGTCCGGTGTATCCATACGGCTAGGATTCACCCATTGAAGGAAATAGCCAAAGAGCAAGCGCTAAGCTCCCGTTGCCCTGACTGCTTTTTACTGAAATCATTACATCTACAGATCAACATTCATCAATGAAGCTTCTTTGGGCAGCAGATGCCAGTTAATACAGAGACTCACAACTGGTTAGTGTGCAGAGAGTAGGAGACTGTGGACACCTATATCATAGCCCTTCCTCCAAGGCTCAGACTGTAGGAGCCAGAGGTGAGGGATAACTGTAGTGAGATCATGCTCTCTGGAGACAAGAGAGCAGTTACACATGAGTTGTGTCTGTGGCCACATGCACGAGGCCTTCACACGATCAAGCCGAACAAAAGTCCAGCAAGAAGTGGAGAGATGATCAGGAAACCCCACCACTAGCTGAGAAACTATTGGTAACTGATGGGAAAGGAAGAGTTAGCTTTCTTCAGGAATGTGGCCATGAAAGGATACCCATTCTCCAGTAGGTGGCCCTACATGTATGCACATATTGATAGCATTTAGTGGACTCCTGGGTTTAAGAAAAAAAAATGATATGAAGTTGAGAGAGAATAATGGTGGGAAAGATGGGCAAGAAAGTGGAGTAGAGGGCAATGGGGGTGGACCTGATCAAAACACATTGTATGCACGTACAAAATTCTCTAACAATAAACAAACAAAATGTAGTTCGAAAACATCAAGGTTAGGGTCTTAGCTTTAGATGCCCACTCACTCCAGAGAGAAAGAAACTGAGGCCGAAGATGCCAGGTGGGGCACTTGCTCACAAAAACACAGGGGCCCTTGTGGAGACACTTATCTCTCCTTGACTCTGAGAGTTGCAACCTTTCTCTCTGGCTGCAACCTTCAGTCAGCTTTGGCTGTGAGGATTCAGTGTCTACCTGCAGCCTCAGGCACAACCTGTTCGGATACTTGGAAAAGCCAGCTGTGCGAGGCTGGGAGATAACCACGCCAACAGTGCAGCCTGCAGGCCAGTGTGAGGATCACAGGGCACACCTGGAGAGCTACCTGGCAGGTAGAGATCAGCCTTATGCAGCCTGGTCCTGAGGGTGTGATGCCCCGGAGGGAGAGTTCAGTAGCATTGGGCTGATTCATTGGAGCCAAAAGACATGTTTATCAATCAGTTAGACTTGTCCACATTCACCAGGGGAGACAATGTCAGTTCCCCAAGGATGGAGTCTTTTTACTTCCTGAACAAAGTCTGTGAGGATGGAAAGTGGCCTGGGTCACCTCTCTTCCTGTGCACCCAGAAGCCATCACTTCTCAGTGTGCCACTTGGTGAGAGCAACTCCAAGAAACAGAAAGCATCTGTAGTGGGGGGTATCTGTCCCGCAACCCCCAAATCTCACTCATACATTCCGGCATCTTTTCACGGTAAATTCACTTCCAAGTGTTTTACTAGATGACGTCAGGGAGGCACCCCCGATGCAGAATCTAAGTTTTAATATATCTCAAAATATCCCTAAGAACTTACACAGAAGTGGAGACAGGATAATGAAATGGCAGGGGAATACGATAGATGAATCGACCACATTCCAAAGGTGCCAGTGAATGGATCGGTGTCAACCTATAGGGAGGGCTCTAGTCACAGATGAAAGAATCATTTTCCACTGTGGTTTCCAATGAATCGCACAGAAGCATCTTCAGAAGCATCTCTGCTCATATGTCATCATTTCTCAAAACGTTTTTGGTTTGGTTGGTTTTTTGTTTTGTTGTTGTTTTGTTTTGTTTTTACATCGATTCTGAAATCGCAGAGCCTCTCTTCACTTCCTACCGACACGTCATCTTATTTTTCTCCTTGGCACTTGGAACCGTTGATGTCACACATATGACTCCCTATCTCTGCCTGGTGTCTGGGTCCTCACTTGATGAAGGCTCTGGGAAGACAAGGGTGTCTTTCTGTGTTTGCTGCTACATTCTCAGCACTGAGGCCCTTACCTGGCACATCCAAAGGCACCCAATGAATCTCAGTCACTGAATAAGCACTTGGATGGAGACAGGGCATTCATCAACATGAAGACAACATAAACCCAGGAGGCTGAGGGACACACTAGATGACAAAGTCAACAACTGAAGCTATCCTGATAGGTAATAACAATAGTCTAAAGCTAACATGATGGAATTTAACAGGCTCTGTAAATCAATCCCACACTTGGAGTTCAGAAAAACAGTTGCATAAGAACAAGATAAGGGAGATAATATGGCTGAATAACAGCATGTGCAGGAATGACAGGGTCTTGGGTGACTGCCAGCTCAATCTGAGTCCAAAGGGAATCAGCCTTTCATGAAAGTACAATTCCTGGTGTCATCGCTAATGAAAATAATCACACTTTCAGTGTGTAAGTGTGCTCAGGTCCGTGCCCTCTCTGGAAGGCATGCCTTTGTGTGTAGCAAGGTTGTCCTCTATGACCTGCTTTGGAGAGCAAAGATGAGAAATCCTATAAATGTCCATTAACAAGGAACAGATTGAGTTCATGATAAAAGCTCTGCCGTGGATCCATTCTCATGGGAAAACAGGAAGACTCTTCCTGACTCATTTATTTAGAGTGGCTAGGGAGGGAGATACCTAACGAAAAGAGAAGCACCGCTGGGTGGGGTGGCAGCGCACTCACCCTCGGGAGGCAGAAGTAGGCCGATCTCTGTGAGTTCGAGGCCAGCCTGGTCTACAGAGGGAGTTCCATGACAGCCAAGGCTACATAGAGAAAGCCTGTCTGGAAAAAAATTAAATTAATTAATTAAATAAATAAAATAAAAATTGAAAAGAAAGAAAAGTCTTGCCAACCTTTCTTTACACTTTGAGTTTTGCTATCGAAGTGACCTTTGTCCATTGGTGTGGACATTCCTGGAAGCTTGTGAGAAACACAGAGAAGGACCCTCCATCAGGACTCACAAACCCACTCCAACGGAACTGACTTGGCGCTGAGATTCTCAAATGATTACTACATACATTAAAATCTGAAAAGTGCTGTTTTATTTTCCTATTCATAAATAGTTCTATTATGATAACTACACCTAGAATAAGATTTATCTGTTTAACATAAAGTCAAGATTTATCACTTTAACACTAAGTCCCACCCCTAACAAAGAGGGAAAGAAAATCTGTTTTCTTCAATAGAGTGTCACTGGGTATGTCAACCACGTCTAGGGCAGGCCCCATACCCAGGAGTAGTTGCCCAACACAAAACAGATTCCACTATTGTGTGTGTGTGTGTGTGCGCGCGCGCGTGCGCGCGCGCTTTAGGTTTTGAGTAATTTTTGTCTTCTTGTGGTTTTTTGTTGTTTGTTTGTTTTGACCTTTGATTTTTAATGATTTTTTGAGAGTGATAGAGAATATTAAGTTGGGTGCATAGAAAGAATGGAGGAGTTGGGGAAGGAGAAAAAATATGATCAAAATATACTGTGTGAAAAATTTAATATTAAAAAAGAAGATTGATTACTTTAGCCTTTTAAGGGCACAGTTCAGTGGTGCTTGCTATGTTCACAATGCTGTATGGTACTGCCACTATTGATTCAAAAACTTAATTTAACTAGAGGGGTAACAACATTTATTAATTCTTTAAAACAGCTAATTTACTATTATATCTCTCTCATTGGGTCTTTAGTCTTTACACACACAGCCCTGATTTGCTTAGTCACACATTCATCTGGTGTAAATCTATTGAGTATTTATGCTCCTGAAGGCCTAGTCTTAGGCATAGAGGTCTATGCTGATAACTAGAAAGATATGAATTTTGTAGCCTATGAGTTGGCTGGCATCATTTACTCATCAACTTTTTCCAGATTTACTTAGGCATATATAGATAAAAATGTATAGTCATTATGAAAAGCAATATGGATATTCCAAAAAATAAATTACAAGATGATCAAAATACCCCACTTCTGGGTATATATACAAGAAGTAAATCAGTAATGCCAAAGAGAGATCTCCATGCCTATATTTCCTGAACCACTATTAATAACAGTCAGATAAGGAAAGAACCCCAAAGCCCATTAACTGATGAGTAGATAAAGAAAATGTGGTATGTACGTTCAATTGAAGAATATATATTCTATAAAAATAAGGAATCCCCATTGTTAGCAATAATATGAATGAGCCTGGAAGATACCATGTTAAGTGAAATAGATTAGACACATACAGACATATATCAAGGAGCAAAGCTGGTGAGCTGGTCCAGAGACACAGCGGGGTGGACAGGCCCAGCAGAGAGGAGCAGTGCGAGTATCTGAGAGTAAGAGGGTGGTAGATCTGAGACTGGAAGTGGGGCTGTACTGGCAGCCACTGGAGAGGAAGGAGCCACTGAGTCAAAAAGACACCTGCTGAGATGGAACTATACCTTAACCACACTCCCTTGGCATAGAAGAAGGGGAATTCATTCTAAAGACATAGAAACATTTTCAACAAAATTATAAATGAAAATTTCCCAAAGGTAAGGAAAGATATTAATCTCCAATAGAATGGAAGTTCTATTGAAGAAAAGAGTCCTGTTGGGGTAAAGTTGCAGAATGATATGAATGTATTTAACACTACAAGTAAAATGTTCAGTATGGTAAGTTTTATGCTTATGTGTATTTTAACCACAATTAAATATTTTAAGTCAAATTTGTTTATGTCCCAATTACTCTCAGAAGAAAACCCAACTGATGATATGATACTTTGAGGTAGAATTTTTAGGAGCTATAATGGCTGACAGTCATTGTCCTGGGCTTTTTCTTTTGGTCCACCGACCAGCTCCCAAATCATGACACAGAGACTTATTACTAGTTTTGAGTGCTTGACCTAGCTTAGGCACATCACTGGCTAGCTCTTTTAATTTAACCCATTTCTCTTTTATCTACACTTTGCCTCGAGGCTTTTTACCTTACTTCTGAATATCTTAGTTTCACTGCTTCTCAGTGTCTGGCTGTCTAGGGGCTGCCTGCTTCTTGCCAAGTGAGTCTCTCTTTCTCTCCATCTCTCCTTCTTCTCTTCTTCCTCTTGAGCCTAGAGTTCTCTTCCCATTTATTCTCTCTGCATGCTATCCCCACCTATCCTTTCTCTGCAACTTTACCTCAACAGGACTCTTTTCTGCAATAGAACTTCCATTCTATTGGAGATTAATCTCTTTCCTTACCTTTGGGAAATTGTACAAGCTAGAGTCAGGTGGTAAATAACTCAGAATCTCTGCTGCAACATTTTTTCTCTCTCTGAAATAAAGAGTGTCTTTCCTTGTTTTTATTGAAAAAAAAAAGATTTTGTCATATAATATATTCTGACCATAGCACCCCACCCCCCAACTCCTCTCAGATCCTGCCCACCCACTCAACTCCATGCACCTTCTTTCTGTCTTTCTTTAAAAACAGTCAAACAAACAAACAACAAAAAGATTTAAAAAAAAAAAAACACAAGAAACACACATGTAAAACAAAAATGCACATGATCAGAAACCATACTATACAAGCAAGAGACCAGTAAGACAAAAGTCTACAAAAATACCAGTGAGTTTGTTTTGTGTTGGCCACCTACAGCTGGGAATGAGGCCTACCCTTAAGTGTGGTTAATATACTCAGTGAGGCTCTGTTGAAGAAAACTAATGATTCCTTTGCAAGCATATGTCAATTGCAGATAAGTTCTTAGTTAGGAGTGGGAGTCCCTATCCACTTTCCCCTCTCAACATTGGTGCTCCAACTGCTTTGAACTTGTGCAGGCATTATGGGTATCTCTCAAGTCTTGGATAATGAGACGTTTTAAAGTAGTCGCTTGAAGGCTAAGTGCACAGGACAAAAAGTCCCACAAGACCAAGCCAAGATTTCCTGAACTGCTACTTTCCTCTCAACACCTTCTAAGGATGTCCAGTGGTTGACAGGAAACAATGGCTGCAGAAGTCCTGGCCGGTGGCTTCTGCCATCATCACTTGATCATATGAACACCGGCATATTCTGGTGTCTGTAAGACACCCATCACTAATGAGTCTAAATTTAGTTGCACCAAATAGCATGCAATATTTAATTTTTAATGAAGAAGCATTCAAATGTTCATGAAAAATAATTCAAACATGTTGTGAATGTGGAAAAGCCTAGACGAGGCTATGGAAAGCCATAAAAAAAGACAAAAAAAAAATTAAAGTTGAAATCCCTTTGAGTGTAGAAGGATGGATAGTTTTGTCTAATACATGCATCTTAAGGTGATGTCATCTTCAGAAATGGCAAATGTGGGGTTGGGGATTTAGCTCAGTGGTAGAGTGCTTTCCTAGCAAACACAAGGCCCTGGGTTTAGTTCTCAGTTCTAGAAGAAAAAAAAATACAAAACAGATACCCTCTCCCAAAAAACCCAAGGTGTCAGAAATAGCAAATGTAATATATGCTTCACTGTCTCAGAAATGATGCAAAAGAAGGGCAAAGCTAAAAGGCTACCATGTCTTTTCTCTACTTATTCTGCAAATCCCTGCATGCCTGCCCCTGTTGTAGAATATTACTTTAAGGTGTGTTACTTTTGTTTATGTTGCATTTGTTTAACTGTGTGAAGCTGTGTTTCTGTGCCTGTCTAAAACATCTGATGGTCTAATAAAGAGCTGAACAATCAATGGTGAGGAAGGAAAGAGAAATAGGTGAGGCTGGCAGGCAGAGAGGATAAATAGAAGGAGAAATCTGGGAAAGAAGGGAAGAGTAGCCAAAGAAGGAGGAGGGCACAGGGCACAGCTACCCAGCTACACAGCCAGACACAGAGTAAGAAATAATGAAAGGTATACAGAAATAGAGAAAGGTAAAAGCCCAAAGGCAAAAGCTACATGGGATAATTAATGTTAAGTAAAGCTGGATAGCAACAAGCCAAGCTAAGGCCGGATGTTTATAATTAAGAATAAGCTTCCATGTGTGATTTATTTGGGAGCTGTGTAGCAGGCCCCCAAAAGAGCAAAAACAAACAACAACATGTCCCTATACTCAAAAGTAAATACAATGCCTAGTAGATAGCTCAGAGAATAAAGAAGCTTGTTTCCAAATCTGAGGACATGAGTTTGATCCCTGGAATCCATATTGGTGAAAGGAGGCAACTGACTCCCACAAGGTGTCCTCTGACCTCCATGGGCATACTGGAGCATGGCTCACCCACTCATGTAAGAACACACAGATGCCCCCCAACACATACAATAAATAAATGTAAAAAAAAACTTATATTCTATTTCTAGAAAGGAGAAAATATAGACACACAGGTGCTTAGATTCTGTGAAACAAATAGAAGACAGATAAATACATGCAGCCATACTATACACATGCAAGCGCACTCTCTCCTCCCTTCTTTCAACTTTTCTCATCTAAAAATTACAGTCACCAGGCATGGTGGTAAAAACTTGAAATTTTGGCTTGTGGGAGGCCGAAGAATTGGATCATATGTTCTAGGCCAGACTGGGTTGTATAGCAAGACCTGGTCTCAAAAGAAGAAATCACATCACAGACACCTCTCCAGGTCAAGAGGCACAGCGGAGAGACTCCTCTAGGTAGCTGCACAGTATTCTATGGATGTTCCATGGCATGTTAAACTCTTGTTGATGGACCATCAAGTTGTCAAGCTGTTTCCAGGCTTTTATTGAAAAGCAATGCATACATCACTGTGAATGACGGACTGATGAACTCCAGAAATCTCCTCCCTGTAATAGCAACAAACACATTGGCAGAAATTTTCATAATCAACTCTCCTGACCTCTGGAAATTAGCCAAGGCTTACAACATCCGGAGAGCCTTGGTTCAAGTAAAACAGCTGAATCTTGACAAGAACAGAAAGCTGTGGCATTGAACTTGCCCTGTTCCCACCCAGTCCACAGCTCCTGCAGCTCTGAAAACCAGTAGCTGCCTCAGCCTGAAGCCAGGAGATGGGGAGAGCACTAGAAGCCCTTTGAAGACCCAGTCCCAGAGAATTATCACTACGGGACATCTCGAATGGTTTTCTAGGGGACCTACATGCAAGGCTTGTCTTCATCCAACCTGTCTCAAATAAAGGACACCAGTGGCAAGGCCTGCTGGAGGCATGGGTCTCAGTGATAGAACAACTGCCTAGCATACCAGAGACCACAAGTTCAATCCCTACCACACGAAAAAAGTATGAACACCACCTCCCAAAAAACTCAATCCAATGGGCTTACCAGAAATCCACATTCAGAAAAGCTGTCATTTAAAAATGAGTGAGAAATTAAGAAATGTCTTTGTAGCAGACAAACCCTAAAACAAATAATAAGAGAAGGATCCTTTGAGTAAACATGAAAGAATGCTGGACGATTAAAAAAAAAAATCTACATCAACAATGAGTACAGATAAAAGTCACTGCAAAGAGAAGTGTGAAAGAGAGTGTTTTCATTTATAACTGCTTTCTGGCTTTCTAATTTAAAAGATGCTCCATAAAACAATGACTACAGACCTAAGCAAGGAACTATGAATACCCACCCATGCACATATAGTTTGCATGATGACAACAGGAAGAAGAGGAAGTAAGATGAGCAGCAACAGTTTTCAAATGCTATTGATATTATTTGCCATTAACCGGAGGTAGGTTATCATTACCCCCAGGGCAACCACTAAGAAAACAACTCCACCAAAAAGTGCAACTTCAGGCTAGGATGATGGCTCAGAGGTTGAGAGCTCTGGTTGGTTTTCCAGAGGACCCCAGTTCAATCTCTAACACCCACGTGTGAGCTCACAACCATCTATAACTCCAGTACTAGGGCATCCACCACCCTCTTCTGGCCTCTGTAGGCACGCTGATGGTGCACAGACACACATGCAGTCAAAACAATTACACATTTTTAAATGCAGCTTTAAAATGACAGGAATTTAAGAGGAACAGTAGAACAAAAATCTATGTAATACAGTGTTACGTGCATGACAGAGGAATAAAGAGACACAGGACATACAGAAAACAGCAAAACGGTGAATATGAATCCTAGCTCACCAGAAAGAAAGAAAGAAAGAAAGAAAGAAAGAAAGAAAGAAAGAAAGAAAGAAAGAAAGAAAGAAAGAAAGGATAAATATGTCCAATAAATAAATAAATAAAATGTCCAATAAAAGGGAGAGACTGGTGAACAGACTTTCAAAACATAATCCAAATAAATACATGTTGTCTTAAGTAGACATACTTTATGCTCAAAAACACAGATCATAAGTAAACACAGAAGAGGATGCAAGGAACAACAGAAAGAGCTGTAGTGATCCTGGGACCATGGCTTAGTGGTAGACTGGTTGGCTATCATGTGCAAGGTCCTGGGTTCAATCCCTAGACTGAATTTAAAAAGAGATACAATGGCTATATCAATATCAGATAAAACATATTTTAAGTTTTAAAAAAATGTTGCCGAGCATGGTAGCGCATGCCTTTAATCCAGCACTGTGGAGGCAAAGGCAGGCCAGCCTGGTTTACAGAGTATGTTCCAGGACAGCCAGAGCTACACAGAGAAACCCTGTCTCAAGGAGGGCGGGGGAGGTTTCCAAAGACAAAAAGAACATTTTTACAATTATAAAAGGGTCAATTCACAAAACATAGATAATGACAAAAAAAAAAAAAAACCAGGCATCTAAATATGTATTGAATAACGAAGACTTCAAAATACATGAAACAAAAACTACCAAAATTAAAGGGTGAAATGGACAAGTAAGCAGTAGCAGGGAACCCAACAGCCTATGCTCAACAACAGACAGGACCCCAAGGCAGAAGAAAACAAAACTACACAACATGTAAGGAAGGAGACCTAACCAAAGACTATAGAATTTTATCAGCAGCAGGTGACGTAAGTAAACATAGAAGAGGATGCAAGGAACAGCAAAAAGAGCTGTAATGATCCTGGGACCGTGGCTTAGTGGTAGGCTGCTTGGCTATCATGCAGCAGGTGACACATTTCTTCTCCAATGCACAAGGAACAACCTCCTCTATGTGCTAATCAAAAAATGCAACAAGATCGGCATATGCAAAGAGTTTTTCTGAGCAAAATGTAGATTGGTATAAAAAAAATCATTGGGCATAGTGGGGCCTGCCATGATTCCATTAATAGAGAGGTTAGGCAAAAGGCTATGAGTTTGAGGCCAAAATTGAGAGAAGGAAGTTTGTTCACTTACAAATATATAGAAAACAAATGACATATGTCTAAATAACCAATGACTCAATGAAGAAACCAAGAATCCAAAAGAGACATCAAAAAATAGAGAGAGCTAGAGAAACAAAGTGCACAAACACTTGATGGGACACAGTGAAATCATTGCTTAAAAGTAAATTTATACCTATATATACATCTATCCCAAAGACTGAAAGACTTTTCAAATAGTATTGATTACTTTTCCCCTCGATGTGACAGGAACACCTTGATGGAAAGGCTTGTTTAGGGCCATGTCTGTGTCCCCTCTGAGATACAGGAAGGCATGGTAATACGAGTGGCAGGCAGTGGACACATCGTGTCTGGAGTCAGGGAGCAGGGAAAGATAAACGGTGATGCTCACCCCCACTTTCCCTTTCTTCCCTTTCTAGTCACTCTGAAGTCCCATCCAATGGGATAATGCCACCAGCTTTCAGTGGAATCTTTCCTCCTCAGTTAAACCTGTCTGGAAAGTCTGCCAAAGACACCTCAGAGGTGTGTCTCCTAGGTGATTCCAAATCCAGTCAAGCTGACAATAAACATTAACCAACTAGTGTTTTAAGAAACTAGAAAAACGTTGGGCAGTTGGTGGTGATGCACACCTTTAATCCCAGCACTCAGGAGGCAAGGCAGGCAGAGCTCTGAGTTTGATACCGAGAGAGTTCTACAATAGCCAAGGCTATTCAGAGAAACACTGTCTTGAAAAAAAAAAGAAAAAGAAAGAGGGAAACTAGGAAAAGAAGGGCAATCAGAAAAGCAAGATCAAATTATAATGAATTAAAGTGGGATTTATTGAAATAAAAAATAGAAAAACAATAGAATAAAAAGTTGTTTCTTTGAACAGTCAACAAAATTAACAAAGCTTCAGCCAGACTGATGAAGAAACCAAGAGATGACTCTAGTTATTAAAATTAGGAACTTAAGAGGAAACATTACTGCTGGACTCTTGCCTCACACCACATGAGAGCATTAAGCCTCCATGATCATTGACCTGAATGTAAGAGTTAACCCCATAAAATTATAAAATATAAAAAGATTATTATCTTCATGACATTGAAGGTGTAGAAACCTCTCAAAGTGGGCAAAGAAAAGTACACAAAACTTGACTTAATCAGAGAAGAAAACTTAACAGTTCTAGGGGACACAGCAAGAAAGTGAAAAGATAAACCACAGACTTGGAGAAAATATGTAAACCATGTCTCTGATAAATGTGTGAAATGGTAGATGAGTATGTAGTATATAATAAGAGGACATACATGAATCGTGTCTTTCATACAGGATTTGTAACCAGAATATACAGTTAAGCTTTGCTACTCACTAATAATAAATCTATATTTTAAATGTGCAAAGTATTTAGGCAGAAATTTCTTGAGATATATGCAAATAGTGAGAGCATTTAAGAACATCCACTCTCTCCAGCCATTAGGAGAACATACTTCAAAGTGCACCTCATACTCATCCAAACAGAACAAAAAGTACAGACCCCAAGGTTCATGAGGGAGTGAAGGAGTTAGAGCCTGCACACACCACTGGTGAGGGTGGAAAAGGATGAAGCCACCATGCAAAGTCGTTTGCACAATTCCTTACAGTTATCAACACAGAATTACCACATCACTGGGCTGCTCTTCGTGCTCGAGCAGTTCCACGTGCCTGAGCAGTCCCGCTTCTTGGCATGTACCCATGAGAACTAAAGGCACATGTCCACACAAAAACCTGCACATGAATGTCCCTATGAGCATTGCTTATAACAACCAACACATATCAGTGGAGACAACCCAAACAGTCATGAACTGGTAAATAAATAAAAAAAATGTAATAACTTCATAAAATAGAATTAAAAAGAAATAAAATACTGCACATGCTACAATACAGAGGAGCCATATGCATTATGCTAACTGAAAGTAGTCAGATATGAAACATCACATATTGTTTGCTTCTGTCTCTATGAAGGGCTTAGTATAAAGCCAACCCAGGGACACAGGTTAGTAGAGGCTGGAGGGAGGAGAGAGGAAGAAATGACTGCTAATGTGCAGGCTTTGTTGCCCACTGATGCTCTTGTTAGGATGACTGCGCCCTGGGAGTTTAGAGCCAAGATGGTTGCACAGCTTGGAGAAGACAATCAAACCCGCTGGAGTACATTTCAAATCTGTCGATTTTATGAATGTGCATCTCTATAAAAATCAGAGTCCGGCAGTGAACATCTATCTTTGTACATGCATTGTTATACCCTGGGGTTCTCCGTCTCAGGAGCAGACTCCCAAATGTGAGGTTGCTGGATCAAAGGAACATTAATGTTCCCCTCTAATTTTACATGTTACCAGGTTATGTTCCAAAAGTGGTCCATGAATTCACACTCAACGACACTGCCAATGTTTTCCTTTCTGAGTTCTAGGTGTCTTAGTCTTTTTAATTTTTGCCAAGCTGAAGGGTAACAAAAATATCATAATTCTAACTTTTCTATTCTACTTCTTTTTCATTTATGTGATATTGGGATTCTGTGACTATGAATTGCCAGACTTCATTCTATGCCTGAATTTCTACTATGCTGTTCATCTTTTCTTAACAGTTTATAAAAACTCTTTACACACTAGATATATTCACCTTTTATCTGGTGCATTAAAGATCTAGCTCCCTTTCATAAATGACGCCTAACTCTCCAAATATTTGTTTAGATGGATACAGTTGAAATGGTTTGAGAATCGAGAAATAACAAGAATTACTGTATATTGTCTCTTTTTTTAAACCTCTGCTTCCTCCCCCACCCAGCTCCTTATTCCGCTGATAAACAGAAACCCTTCAATAAGGAAGTCCTCCCACCACCAAACACCCTGGCCAGCCTGCATCCACAGCCCCACGAGCTGCCTGCTAAATTCCCGAAATGTTCTTTTAGGATCATTAGCCCTGGATGTAGCTGCTTTTAACTGGATTCAAACCTCTTAATTTGTGTCATCAGCACAGTCAGAGGTGTCAAAACACCTGGTTGTAGCAACTTGACAGATTCAAATAAAGATTGGACACAGCAATTATTCAGAATTAAACCCATTTCCTGAAATGAACAGGGCTAGGCTGAATCTGTTCTGGTCACACTCAAGAGCACAACTTTCTCACACTTAAAAAAAAAATCTCAAACTTTAAAAACTGAGGACCCGCAGGAGGAGGGATGAGAGGGGGGATCTGCGGTTGGTATGTAAAAGGAATTTTAAAAATTTTAAATAAAAAAAACAAAAAACAAACAAACAGACAAAACCTGAGGACCCCAGAGAAGTTTTATGTAGCTAGTTTATATGTACCCATTTTTACTTATTTGAAATTAAACCAAATTTTAAGTTATTCATTCATTTTAAAAGATCAACAATAAGTGTGTTTCATATTACTATGAATAAAATATTATATAGAAAATAACTATTTTCTAAAGTAAAACGTTAGTGAGAAAGATGGCATTGTCTTACATTTTTACAAATTCCTTCACTTCTGGCTTGAGAGAAGACAGCTGGGGTCTCATAACAGTCATGTGTTGAATTTACTGCAAGATGATATTTTCCTTGAGATTCATGAAGATCATCCAGCCTCACACAGCCTGCTAGAACAGGGCAGCACTCATCCGTGTTTTCAAATAATTGTGAGGATTCATCTTCAGTATATATAAAAACTTGAAAAATAACAGTTTCTTGACGCTCAGTTACAATATGGAATCTGAAGCCACACCCACGAACTTGTTAACACTGTCACATGAGAATCTCTGAGTCAGGACTTGAGAGATGGCTCAGTGGTTAAAAGCACTGGCTGCTCTTCCAGAAGACCTAAATTCAATTCCCAACACCCACATGGCAGCTCACAACTGTCTGTAGCTCCAATTCCAAGAGATCTGACGCCCTCACACAAAACACCAATGCACATAAAATAAAAATAAATCATTGAAGGAGGAGGAGGAGGAGGAGGAGGAGGAGGAGGAGGAGGAGGAGGAGGAGGAGGAGGAGGAGAAGAAGAAGAAGAAGAAGAAGAAGAAGAAGAAGAAGAAGAAGAAGAAGAAGAAGAAGAAGAAGAAGAAGAAGAAGAAACAGTAGCCACTCAGCTTCTCCTCATTTGATAGGATACAAACATCAGTTCATCAGTTGTTTGGAAACACTGGTTCTATATTTGCTACATTTCATGGCACAATTTTTTTAAATGACACTTGTTAATATCATCATTTACTTCAGCTGAGAATCACTCAATTTTTAAGGCATCTACCAAGCTGACAATGGTCAACACACATTTTCCAAAATTCTAGTTTGTATTAGGAAGTCAAAATTCAGCTGTTGGAAATAAAATATATCAGTCATTGTCTCTTTGGCATGACGAGCTCACAGCTAACTTTTAAGGAAAAGTCTGCCAAATCCTGAGTCAGAATAGTCATAATTCTTTGGTAGTTGTGCCAGGTAAAATAGTGTTCCCTGTGAAAACAGCAGTTGCTGCAGCCACCAATTTAAGTAATGGCACTCCTGCTTCCGCTGGAGATGGCAGGTAGCTGGACACAGAGAAGAAGGACATGGTGGGACTTCCCACTCTGTCAGTAGGCACGGGAAAATGCATAGCACCAAGGGCTGGATTTCAAAAAAACAACTTCCATTTCATTACCGAGACATTCTTAAAGAGAGCTGGCTTGATTGTTGGCCTATTTTCTGTCTTTGCTAGGAGCATGTAGTTACAAAGAATGCAGTGCAGATCTGTCGGTAGGACATGTGGGAAGGTACCACCAACTTGACCCTCCCTTTCATCTGCACCCTCAGCACAAATGTCAACACAATCCACCCAGAATAAACCGTGAGACTGAGAGAAGTTATTTACTTATTTGAATATTTCAGTACTATATGTTTGTTCCTCAGAAGTCCCATAAAGGAAATGTCCTTCAGTGAGTCATTAATTTGGTACCAGCTAAATATAAACAAAACAGTAAGTTCAGACTCCATTTATAAGCTAAAAGTACAATTTTTCAGACAAACTGCTAACTCAGACTTCAAGTTCTTAGCTACAGCATTAATCCCACAGGTCCTGGAAAAGGCCAGTATCCCATATTGACTGACTTGTCCACCCAGAGACATTGAGCCAGGCTGGCTGTGCCAGCTTCAGTCTTTTCTAGGCTGCTGCATCCACTTCCCCAGCCCATGTGATTCCATGACTTATCTGTACTGTGCTTCTGGGACTCTTCCAGTCCAGTCTATAAACCCATAACAAATAATTGGGGGTTGGGAGTAAAGGAATTCTTCACGTCTGTCTTTCAAGTACTGAATCTCTTTTTTTCTTTACACGCTGAACATTTGGTTCAAAAATAAAGTTGAAATTCAACTATCATCATATTCAGATGATATATTTTCTGTTAACACAAGATACAAACAAGTAAAAAAATGTAAGAGCTGTAGAGCTGAGGGGGGAGGAAGCACCTTTGAATATATTCTTCATTTCTTTTTTTTTTTTTAAGATTTACTTATTTATTATGTATACAATATTCTGCCTGCATGTGTCCCTGCAGGCCAGAAGAGGGCACCAGAGCTCATTACAAGTAGTTGTGAGACACCATGTGGTTGCTGGGAATTGAACTCAGGACCTCTGGAAGAGGAGTCAATGCTCTTAACCACTGAGCCATCTCTCCAGCCCCATGTATTTTTCATTTCTTATCTGCAGTTTGACCCAGCCTCTTTGGACTGAGTTTGTGCCTTCATAAGTGACAAAATTCTCTGATACATCAACTTTATCCTTTTTAAAAAGATTTATTTATCTTTATTTTACCTTTAAGAGTGTTTCTCTGCATATATGTATGCACATTACATACATGCCCAGGTGCCATGGAGGCCACAGGAGTTAGATCTCCTTCAGTTGGAATTACAAATTCTTCTGAGCCTCCTTGTGGGTTCTGGGAACCAGACATAGGTCCTCCACAGGAGCAGGAGTGTTCCTAATTGCTGAGCCATCTCTCTGTCCTTTGTTTTTCGGCATCTTAGTATACAATTTAAGAAAGAAAATCTTGGGGTTGGAGAGATGGCTCAGAGGTTAAGACCACTGCCTGTTCTTCCAGAGGTCCTGAGTTCAATTCCCAGCAACCACATGGTGGCTCACAACCATCTATGAGATCTGGTGCCCTCTTCTGGCATGCGTGCAGATAGAACATTGTATACATAAATAAGTAAATCTTTTTTAAAGAAAAGAAAAAGAAAATCTTGCACACCCCTTTTCAAAGTCAATCACATGTCAATAAATATATCAGAAATAAGTTGTGAACCTCATTTTATTTTGGAGCAAAATGCTAGATCTTAAAACACTATTTCAGATGAAACTGTCAAACTTAGGAAAGTTTTTCAGTTAAAACAAAAACTTTATTTGCAATTTTTTTTTTTTTTTTTTTTACAAAATGTACAAAGCTACATTTTGTATTCCTGTATCAATGCAAGAGAGCTACTGGGATTTGAAAACAACAGTTTATGAGAACTTGGGTGGGTGCAGGTGAGATGCCAGGAAAAACAGGGAAATGTTGAGAACAAACTGAGTTATCACAGAGGGCACACACGCGTATCCCAACGGCTACTAACTTTGAAACTTCCGGAGACTGTAATGCTGTGCATGTTCCTTTAGCCATCGGAGGAATAACATTGTCAGGAGCCACATAGCCTCCGGAAATCTCTACTGTGCTGTCCTGTAAAGGGGGAATGCTGCCTTGGTATTACTATGAAAATAGTATCAACCTCAGACTCTCTGAAGGGGCCAGAAAGGCCCCAGACATCTTCAGGCTGCATCGTGAGAACGGCTCTCTTGGGTAGTTTTCTTTCACTCTCGCGGCACTGCATTAAACTAGTCTTGAAGGCAGGATCCAGAAAAAGAAGAAAGTCTTGGGAGGGGATGTGGGCTTTCCTGCAGCCCTTGAGGCTTTTAAGCAGCCTCAAGAGCTTTGAATCTTTGAACAGGAGAAGTCTGTAAACGCGCATGTGCTGTTGGGTCTTCTCCAGCAGCCTGGGGCTGAAAAGACAGTCAGCAACCGCCCACTCTCCGTTCTTGCTTCTCTGCAGCTTTTCCCTCCACTCCTAGGGATGTGTGCAAACTGCACCATCAACCTCTCACATGTGCACACCACTCTGGAGATGGGTCATAAACACTTGAACTATCTTGGCTCAATAATGGGGACATTTTGGCTCCAGACTATGCTGAACTTTGCCCATTCCAGAAATAACCCGTAAGACATTCCCAAGGCACTGAGTGATGCAAACCACATTTATCCACTTACCATGGACAGAACAGTGAGTGCAAAGCAGCTCACCCTATAGAGAGGGGATGTGAACAGTGCTCATGACACAGAACCCCTTTCCTCGCGCTTGAGGAATTGCTTCGAGGCTCACGGCAGAGCCTTTCTATTGCAGGCGTTCTCTTGTTTAGTGTGAGTATCAAGGGCTCCTCTTTGCTCTCCCCTAGAACATGAAATTATGAGTAAAGGTCTGGCAGATGACTGCACCCTTCAGGATTCTGCTACTAATAATAACAGCAGAAAGCAGTAATCATGGGTCCATCTCATTTGCTGTAGGTAGGAGCTGCCGAACATTTGCATTTATTGGGCATGTACAGTGCCTGTGTTTGATCTGGTAGCCCTGAGGGCTATTCCCTTTCACTTTCAGTCTCACAGGAGTTTTCTATCTGGATCAGCTAGCTCCCCCCCCCCGCCCCCATATAGCACAGACGGTGCAGTTTAAACGTTTACTTTATTTAGTCCAAGATGAAGGTATGGGCAGGGCTTGCCCCTTGGCTCACAGATGGAGTCTTCACCCTGTGTCTCACCTGGTCTCCCTCTGTCTGGGTCCCATCTCCTCTTCTTCCAAGGACGTCAGTCACATTGTAGGTAGGGACCATTCCATTCTGTCCTAATTGCCTATTACAAGGAACAGTGTCCAGACTTGGGCATTCTGAAGTGCTGGGTGTTACGGCTTCAACAAACAGATTTGGGGGACTCAGTTCAGTGCCCCCCCCACTAGCTAGCCGGTCACTGTTTTGAGTTCCATTAGATTCTTCCAATGTGTCCCAGACAGCAGACCGATCCACCCTGTTTACTTCATTATTGATCCCATGGGGCAAAGGTGGCTCACACATGGCAGTGGTCCTAGAAATACTTTTTGAAAGTATGAAAATGTTATAAATGTGAACATGTAGAAATAAGCAAGGATTAAACCCAAAAAGTTATTTCTAAGCCTTCAATGGCTTCCTGAGTGGTAACTCGAAACACCTGTAAGACTAATCCACTTAATGTTTTTACCCTTATTGTAAAGGGAAGAGAGCTGAATAAACTTTCAAAATATCTTTTTCAGGGGGGAGTCTTAGAACCACTTACCGTGTCTCTAAGAAAAGTTTATCTTGGACTGTGCTGTGCCTGACTAACTCCTTCCATGCCGATAGGTTAGTCTGCGTGTGAACACACACTCGCACAACCCGCAGCATGTGCAGATTAAAGCAGACCGCTGCTTTGGTCAAAACTCCTCACATGTGCTGTCACCAGCCCATTTCATATGCAAATGAGCTCCTTTAGAGCACACATGTTTAAAGCAGGAAATTGAACAGATCTGGGTCGTCGAGTTTGGGCTTTTTCTTTTTTCCTTTCTCTCCTCTCTAAATAGAAAAAAAAAAACGGATGCTTCCTAAGACATACAGGAAAGTGGGGACATTTATATCCTCCATTCTGTGAACTCATAAACATCTGTGTTTGCATCTGGCACTATATGGCCTGAGTATCGTCACCAAAAGTCTTCCCCATACCCTGTCTAAAACTGTTCACCAGAAGGAAGAGTATCTCAGAATGTAGCCCGGTGAAGGTCACAGAAAAATACAGGCCAGAGGGGTGGATTTGGTTCTCTCGGAGTCCCACAGAATGGACTGGAAAATTCTGAAGTCCAGGATTTGTCTCTGCCACTTTTAATTCTTAAACTGGGGGGCAAAGGAGAGAAACAGAAATAGCAACATTGTGTTGGCCTCAGTGGGCCACCCTTTCCACACAGCACAAGCAAATCTCTCCCACCACATTTGGGGAAAAGCACAATTTTAGGAAATCCAAACAACCTGTGAACCCTCTGACCTCCAGATGACCTCGTCAGCAACAATGAAGCTTGAAAAGGATTTCAGTTGGGAAAAAAAAAAAAGGAAAAGGAAAAGAAAACATGTGGAAGGGAAGGGTAAAAAAGCTTCCCCATATCAGGAGACCTGGGTTTTTAGATTCCTGCCTTGATGGACCCAGACTGGCTCTAAAGCCTAATTGTGGTCCCTAAATGCAGGACATACCATCCACTGGCTGGCACACAGTAGTAACCTACAACACAATAGCCCTGGATCAAGTCCCACCTGCAAGACACAGGAGAGCATCCTTAAGATGTTCTGCCCTGTACCCAACACTACAAGAGTTAATCATGGTGGAGGCCCTGGGCCTTTCTGAGCTTAGACATCTCTGAGATAAAAGGCTCAGCCATCTTGTGTATGGATCTCAAGGGTGACGATCCAGGCAGTGCACACTGTGGGAAGTGCTGATGTACGGCCCTCCCTCCACCCTGTGATGACCCAGTGACTGTTCACCTGATTCCAGTCATAACAAAGTGCACTTGAAACACTTGTACATTCTGTTTTCATATTCAAATTGTGGACACCTGGAAAAGCACAAAGCCTCTGACTTGTTTGTTTGTTTGGCTGGATTCTGCTTCAAACTTTCATCAGAATTTCAAAACCCAAGTGAAGAAAACGGGAATCACCACCTTGAACTATTTGGTTCCAATCCAAATGGAGAAACAAGGGTTTTTTAGAGAAGCCTTTTTACATGGAAGTGATTGGCAGTGAGAGAACAAAGAAGACCCCGAGGACCAGTCACTGATGGTGCTGGAGCCGAGCAGCACAGCAAGAGGCGGTGTGGGTCTCTTCAGGCTGCTCCTCTATGGCCTCTCCACCCTCTCGCCATGTGTCTAGCTTTTAAGGGACCAGGTGAAAGAGAGTGACCTAGCCTGGGCCAACCAAAGAATAGTCCCATCCACAGGGTCCAGTGCTAGGCAAGGACCTCAGAACCACAGTGGCATTCACTCCTCTTACGTGGAGCTAAAAGGGAGCCCTTGGCTGATCTATCACCTCAAGATACTCACAGATTTCAGTTCTTAAAAGATAGCCCCTTGGGCAGACACTTTATATTTTATGATAAAAAAGACTCTTTGTAATCTTAGAATTGCAAAACACAGACCTGGATAACATTTTAAATAAGAAACACCACTGAGTCGGGCAGAAGAAGAGAGAAGGTATGTTCAGCCATCCCACAGTTAATCAGTGTTTACATGCTGAGCAGTTTGTCTGCAGCAGTTGCTGGACATTTTGTGACCAATGGCCCACCCTGTGAAGTAGAATCATAAAACAATTCTCTCAATCCCCCTTAAATTATACAAATTAAACCAGATGGCTCTTAATGCCTCAGAGGTACCAACAAGACTCATTTTCATGAACTCTGATCTATTGTTCCAGATGTCTTCATCTGTGTGCCAGAGGTGTTCAGGATGGAGCAGCCAAAGGTAGAGACTCAGCAACATGTCAGCTCCCTGTCTCCACCACCACTGCACTCAGAGTGGGAAAGCTTCTTCCACGCAGGAAACTGAGTGCTCTCTCCTCGCTCCCTCATCCTCTATCAGCTCTTTCCCCTTCTCTTTCTCCCTTTCTCTCACTCCGTGGGCACTAAGCACATACTCTGCAGCTGAGCTCCATCCACAGCCTCGTCTGTCCCACTTTCTTTGAAACTGTTCAGCTTTGCCCCTCCCCCAACAAAGGACACACAGAGACTTAAGAGCTAACGCTCGACTGTTTCTCAAGCCACCTTCCTGCACCGTGTTCCAAATTACGTACTTTCACTCATTCAACAGTCATTTCCAAATATACTAAGATTTCCAAAATTTCATGGGTCCCAAGAGGACTAAGTCCCAAAAGAGAAGGTAGACACTACCATTGTCAAAGAGACACAAGAAGTAACTCTGGTTCCGTCACCCTCTTGGATTAGGACTACACAGTCTCTCCTCAAATGCACGCACTGTTCCACAGCCAGAATTGAAGACATGTGTGTGACTCCGGGCTTGTGCAATGTGACTACACTGCATTCTAGCAGTCTTCAAGGAAGCATGGCAGAGGAAATTACTTGACCATGAAAAGTGACCTCACTGAAAACAGAGAGAAAATGGGGACGGGTTTATAATAAGGTTTATAATAGGACGTCCAAGTAGGGCTCGGCCTGTTGCTCAGCTTTGGGGTATGTGGCTAATAAAAGCAAATGCTGGCCGGCCTGCTGTTTCTAAGTGCCACGGGCCTATGATGTCACAATTCATTATGCTCACAGGGGCTATTTGCTGCCTTATAAACTTGTAGACAAGGAAATTGTTAGTGAAGAAAAGTGGGGAGGATTCCAAACCTAAAATGCAATCACTCATTCAGCAGTTCCCCCCAAGGACCACCAGTCCATTGTTGAGGACGTTTCCAGCCAAACGCGAAATCCTGTGTCCAGAGTAATAAACCTTCCTGCCCTAGTTCTGTTTTGAAAACGTACATCGTGTTGGAGACAGGCCTGGGATAGGGTGAAGAATATTCAGTGTGTATCTGTTTTCTCTATTCTGGCTAAGGTAGGAGCCGGGGAGGAGAGATGGAGGAAGAGATAATCAGACCAGAAATCTCCTCATTATTGGTGGCTTTGGTGAGAAGCTACGGGCAACCTTGAGGATGCAGGCTGTTCTTTTCTTTCTAATACTCTTTATTACATTTTTATTTTATTTTATTTTTTTGAGGGGACAGAGCCCATGTGTCACAACACACATGACGCGGGCGGTCAGAAAACAACTTTCTAGGGTCAGTTCTCGCTTTCCACTGTGGGTTGTCTCTGAAATTGAACCCAGTTCAGCCTTCCCAGCGAGTGCCTCTACCTACTGAGCCATCTCACTAGCCCAAGGCCAACTCTTTAAAACTTGAGTTGCACTGGTGATATTAAGTACCACCACACACTAAATGCTATTCAAGACATGAAACCCCAAACTGGGCTTTGCACACTGTAGGAATTCAAAGTTATTTACCAAATGAGTGAGAGGCAAGAGTTCTATCATCCTTAGACTATGGGACAGAATAGAGAAGACAAATCAGGTACAACCCTTCTGGAAAAAAAATACATGGATGCCCCACCCATTGCAGGAGTAATCATCTTTCAAGGGCCTTGGTGGGTATCACTAAGCATCAGAAATACTGTGCAGGGGCTGAAGCATAGCTCTGTGGTAAAGTATTCACCTAATGTGCACAAGGCTTATCTTCAACCCCTAGCTCCACAAATGTATATGTGCACACGTCTGTGTGTGACATAACCATATAGAGTCCATTTACTTGGTAAAGAGCATACAGTTATATCTTCTCCTCTCCTTTGAGAAGCTGGTGCCTTATAGTCAACATCCAATTTTAGTTCCTTAAGTCAAAAAATAAGAAATAAAGGATTTTTAATTTAAGATAATAAATGGTATCTGAATCTGTCATAAACTCATGCTCAACGTAATAGTTAATGATGAAATGCTAGGAACAATCTCATTAAACCAGGGAACAATAAAACCTCCACTATCACCAATATCATTTATGCTGTCTAGACATTCTAGCCAATGCAATAAAACATGAAACAAAAAAAAGTAAGAGGTACAGTACTTGGCAGCATTTCCCAAGGCTTACCCCTTTAGAACAGTACTATTCTGGAACGAAACAGTTTCTTAGCTGTAAGGCATCCCAAAGACTTGAATAGCCTGATATTTGCTGTGATCTTCAAAGAAAGGAAACATTACCAGAAATTTTTCAACTTTTTGATTATTTAATTCATTTAAGTTTTTTCAATTCTCATCTTCTGCTGAACCTGGTAATACCAGCTTCTCAGGAGGCTGAGGCAGGAGGATTGCAAGTTCAAGTCCTACCTGAACTACAGAGCTACTTCAATGTCAGGTAATTACACTATTTTTGACATTCAGACATTTTAATTCATTTGCTCAATAAGTTTCTCTGTCTTCCATGATCTAAAACAGTTGCTACAAACAAGGAATTTGGAGTCAAAAAACCTGGGTGTGAATCCAACATTCCTGCTAAGGGACTTTGAGATAATTATTTTGTATTTCTAGAAATCAGTCTTCTCATCTGTGAAATGAAGATTTACTTTACAATGTACTATAAATATTATTAGCAAATGCATGGAAATTGCTTAATGTTGTTTTTTTCACTGCTCTAGAGGTGGTGGGACCTGGAAGAAAGGACCTGATAAATGAGGCAGACTGAAGTTCATGCAATAACCAGCTTTATTCAGAGTATCAGACAATTTATACCCTGAGGATTGAGAAGAATCAAATGAGTAAAGTTCTTATGAGTTCAAGCTGTATATAATCGAAAAGACAAGCCACATGTGGCTGTAGCTGAAAGTTTTCCTGTGTTCCACAGCGTTAAGTCCCAAATAAACACATAGAGGCTTGTATTAATTACAAACTGTTTGGTCTGTGGCTCAGGCTCATTGCTAACTAGCTCTTTTATCTTGAATTAATCCATTTCTATCAATCTGTGTATCACCACATGTCTCATGGTTTTACCTGTGTTCCATTACATCTTGCTTCCCCAGCGACCCACAATGTCTTCCCTGACTCCGCTTTTCTTCTTGCTGTATCTTTGTTTGGATTTCCCGCCTGGCTCTAATCTGTCCTGCCATAGGCCAAAGTAGCTTCTTTATTAACCAATGGCAGCAACACATATTCACAGCATACACGTGGCAAAAAAATACATTTTTCCATAGAGGCATAAAAACACTTAATTGAATCTGCTACACCTGGCAGGAGCATGAAAACATTCCAAGAACAATTTCATGTTTTGAAAAACTGAAGTCACAAGATTCTTGTCTTGTTTTCCTGGTGTTTTCTCACAAGCACTCAGAATTCTCCTCATGAACAGGACTCCATTCTTGGACTACTTCTCAAGAGTTGATTGTTTTTAAAAATTCAGATTTAACAAATCATGAAATACCACTTTTATTCTGAAATAAAGTTGAAAAAATGTCATAAAATAGGTTCTTCCTTAACCATGGCTATGAAGCTGTAAACTCTTATTACCACCCAAAGAAGTGGTATGATTACTAAATACAAATAAAGCAGAATAATTCCTATCTCATGCTGCAAAATTTTACTTCTGAGGAAAAAAGTAAAGGCATTTCTTAGAACTGACTTATAGTCATTAGATACTGGACAGAATATGAGCTCCATCAATAGGATCTCAATAGGATCTCAGTGATAGCTCAAATTTCTGGTGTTGGGTATGTGTATTTGTGGGCTTCCCGTTGGGGGCATTGCCTACTGTGTACGATCTCCTTGAGAGTTAGTGCTTGCCAACTAGAAGTTGAGATGGGTGTGGGAATAGCTAAGGCAAACTCACTCAGTCACTGATTCCACGGCAGCATGCTGACTTGAGTGAATAAATAGTTAGTAGTTTATAAACTAAATTACTGGAGGAGTGGAGAGGTAGCTCGGCCCTCTCAAGAATCCAGAAAAATCTAAAGATGTCTTCTTAGTAAGTATCATTTCCGCAGAGTCGAAACAGCGAGGGCTCTGTTGCTTCCAATAAGAATTCAAGCTGGGAATATAAATTAGGGGTAAAGAACTTGTCTTAAATTTGAGATGGTAGATTGATTGATCCAGCATCAAACACAGAGAGAGAGAGAGAGAGAGAGAGAGAGAGAGAGAGAGAGAGAGAGAGAGAGAGAGAGAGAGAGAGAAGATTTACCAGTGTATCTTAATTTTAAAGCTACAAAGTTCCCTTTAAGTATTATGCTAGGTGAAATTTGAGGTAGTCTCCCAGCATCCACATGGCAGTTTCCCACTGTCTGTAACTCCAGTTCCAGGGGCTCTGACACCTTCACAGAGACACACATGCAGGTACACCAATGCACATAAATAAATCATTAAAACATAAATAAATATGTAAATGTACTACATTGTGCGGAGTGCCTGCAATTCATTTGATATTAATTCATTGAGAATTAATGAGACTTCTCTCTTTGTGGCCTATGACATGGTTGATCTCTATGAATAGTTTTTATATGCTCAAAAGAATATTTGTTTATTATTATTATTATTTTATTAAGAGATTTTCTATTCGTTTTACATATCAACCACAGATTAGCCTGTCCTCCCTCCTCCCATCCCTCAGTCTTTCCCCCCAGCCCACTCCCCATTCCCACCTCCTCCAAGGCAAGGTCTCCCCTGGGGAGTCAGCAGAGCCTGGTACATTCAGTTGAGGCAGGTCCAAGCCCCTCCTCCCTGCACCAAGGCTGAGCAAAATGTCTCAGCATAGACCCCAGGCTCCAAAAAGCTGGCTCATGCACTAAGGACAGGTCCTGGTCTCACTGCCTGGGGGCCCCCTAAACAGTTCAAGCTAAACAACTGTCTCACTTATCCAGAGGACCTAGTCCAGTACCATGGGGGCTCCTCAGCTATTGGTCCACAGTTCATGTGTTCCCACTAGTTTGGCTAGTTGTCTCTGTACTTTTTCCAATCGTGGTCTCGTTATCTCTTGCTCACAGAATCCCTCCTCTCTCTCCTCGATTGGACTCCTAGAGCTCCACCTGCAGTTTGGCCATGGATCTCTGCATCTGGTTCCATCAGTCAGTGGATGAGGGTTCTATGATGACAATTAGGATATTCAGCCATCCGATCACCAGAGTAGCTCAGCTCAGGCACCCTCTCTACCATTGCTAGTAGTCTATGGTGGAGTCATCATTGTGAATTTCTGGGGACCTCCCTAGCACTCTGCTTCTTCCTATTCCCATGGAGTCTTCATTTATCATGGTATCTCTTTCCTTGTTCTCCCACTCTGTTCCTGATCCAGCTATGACATCCTGCTCTCCTAAGCTCTCTTTCCCCCCAACCCTTACCCTCCATTACCTCCCTCACCCCCAGTTTGCTCATGTAGATCTCATCCATTTCTCCGTCGCTGGATGATCCCTGTGTCTTTCTTAGGGTCCTCTTTATTAGCTAGCCTCCCTGGAGCTGTGAGTTGCAGTCTGGTTATCCTTTGCTTTACATCTAGTATCCACTTATGAGTGAGTATATACCATGTTTATCCTTCTGAGTCTGGGTTACCTCACTCAGGATGATATTTTCTAGTTCCATTCATTTGCCTGCAAACTTCATGATGTCATTATTTTTCTCTGCTGAGTAGTACTCCACTGTGTATATGTGCCACAATTTATTTATTTATTCTTCAGTTGAGGGGCATCTAGGCTGTTTCCAGGTTCTGGCTATTACAAACAGTGCTGCTATGAACATAGTCGAGCATGTGTCCTTGTGGTATGATCGAGTGTTCCTTGGGTACATACCCAAGAGTGGGATGGCTGGGTCTTGAGGAAGATTGAGTCCCGATTTTCTGAGAAACCACCAAACTGATTTCCAAAGTGGTTGTATAAGTTTGCACTCCCACCAACAGTGTAGGAGTGTTCCCTTTGCTCCACATCCTCTCCAACATAAGCTGTCTCCAGTGTTTTTTGATCTTAGCCATTCTGATGGGTGTAAGATGGTATCTCAGTCATTTTGATTTGCATTTCCCTGATGACTAAGGATGTTGAGCAATTCCTTAAATGTCTTTCAGCCATTGGAGCTTCTTCTGTTGAGAATTCTCTGTTTAGCTCTATAACTCATTTTTTAATTGGACTGTTAGGTATTTTGGTGTCTAGTTTCTTGAGTTCATTATATATTCTGGAGATCAGCCCTCTATCACATGTGGGGTTGGTGAAGATCTTTTCCCATTCTGTAGGCTATCATTTTGTCTTATTGACCATGTCCTTTGCCCTACAAAAGCTTCTCAGTTTCAGGAGGTCTCATTTATTAATTGTTGCTCTCAGTGTCTGTACTACTGGTGTTATATTTAGGAAGTGGTTTCCTGAGCCAATGCATTCAAGACTGCTTCCTACTTTCTCTTCTATCAGGTTCAGAGTAACTGGATTTATGTTGAGGTCTTTGATCCACTTGGACTTAAGTTTTATGCATGGTGACAAATATGGATCTATTTGCAATCTTCTACATGTTGACATCCAGTTATGCCAGCACCATTTGTTGAAGATGCTTTCTTTTTTCCATTGTACAGTTTTGGCTTCTTTGTCAAACATTAGGTGTTCATATGTGTGTAGATTAATGTCAGGGTCTTCAATTAGATTCCATTGGTCTGTATGTCAGTTTTTATGCCAGTACCAACCTATTTTTATTACTGTAGCTCTATAGTACAGCTTCAAGTCAGGGATTGTGATGCCTCCAAAGGTTGTTTTATTGTACAGGATTCTTCAAAAGAATATTTCTATTCTATCTTCATTATCCTCACGGGGTTCAGCTGGCAAGCGCCATGCAACACAGAAATCACTGCTTAAAAGCAGGGCATCCTGGCTCTCCCCATCTGCTGCCTTCATCCATAAAGTGAAGCTCTTGACCCTGTCAGGATAAGGAGCACCTCATGGAATTCCAATGGAAAATTTGAGAGTCCCTCTCTGTTGCTCTTACTCCTCTTTGTCCCAAGTTTAGACAGAATCAAGGATATAATACGAGACCAATTTCTGTCATTAAAAACAAAGAAACCCCATGTCTTTCTATGCTGCTTTCTCAATAGTATCTGTTAGCTTATCCTTCCTTATATCTGCTTGTTGGATAGCCACTTCCTCAAAAGTGAAAAATCCCAACTTCAGGGAGGGCCATCAAATCCACAATAAAATTCCAAGACGCATGAGCCTTGATAAACTTACAGGATTGTGCAAGATTGGATAAGCAGTAAACCGTTGCTAGGAGACAGACGATTCTTTACCCGTATTGCTGCCTGAACAGGGGGAAGAGAACTGTAGTGATGCAGCATCCAGGAGTGATCACCCATGCTAGGGCGGCCTTTTCGGGCATGAAGCTGTCCAGTAAACTCACTGGTTTACAAGGCTGGAGTAGGATAGAAATGTCTGTTTGGTCGGTCTTTGCCCTCCCTATCTGGTGTGAATAGAAACAGGCTTCCCAGGAAAAGTCTTGCAGCCCTACTGTAGCCATATCATGGTCAGTAAGACTCATTTCTCCATTCTGCATGTGTAGATGCATGCTTCATTCCCTAAGTAATAAGACCCATAAGCGTGACTTAAAAGGAGCTGACCCGTTCCCACCTCCGGAAGGGAGTCCCGAGCTCTGCTCTTGCCCATGATGGATTAGATGAACTGTAAACTAATTTCCTTTGAACACCAACACTGGTCCAGCACGAACTGCAGCCCAAAACCCTTCCCACACCCTAAAAAGAAGAGGGTCTTCATTCCATTGTCAGGAGACAGAACTTTTTTTTTAATCTACTTAGACGTAAACAGTGAAACACAACTCTCACTGATGCTATATGTGCTCTTGCAGAGGACCCAGGTTCAATTCTCAACACCTACATGGTGGCTCACAGCTGTCTGCAACCCAGGTCCAGGGAATTCAGCACCTCTTCTGGCCTCCATGGGCATCAGACATGCTTGTGGTGCACAGACTTACATGCTGGCAAAACACACACATATAATAAAATAAATAAATCATTAAAAGACATTAGATTTTTGGAACAGTTTCTAGACTGAAATGGGTTCTGTGGCCAACAAGGTAGAAAAGAAGAAAGAATGTGGGTCCTTAGTGTCGTCACTGAGCTCCCAGTACAATCTGATCCAGATTCCCTGTGATGCAAGCGGCATCCTTTGAGTTAGTGCTGCTTGAGTGAGGATTTCTATTGTTTGCAACCTACATGACATCAGCAGAGACATTCTTGGGTTCTGTTTTATTGATCTGAAATTCAATACACCATTTCAATTTGGGAAGCATGACTATAATCTACCTTAAGACCACAATAAAGCCCCACTTTTTTGTGTGACATGGTCTCACTGTACAGCTCTGGGTGGCCTGGAACTCACTATGTAGACCAGGCGGACCCCAAATTTACAGAGACCTGGCTGCTTCTACCTTCTAAGCTGAAATAGAAGATGTATGTGTACCACCATGGCTAACCTAATATCCCTCTTTAGCCTTATTCCACACTTGCTTTTCTTTATCTCTTTAATGGGAGTTTTGATTCTTTCTGAACCTACTCTAGGCCCTCCCCCAGCATCCTGAGCTCCAGGCCTGGGTGCACACATCAGCACAGTGCTGAACTCAGGCTCTTCATTGGGATAATCCTGAGGCCTGGCCTTCAGATTTAGTAATCAGCAAATTGCATTACATCGTTAAATGAATGATATAAGTACAATATCTTGAACAAGATTAGAAATATATGTATAGCATTTTCTAACAATATCAATCTCAATATATATAATTTGTATGCAATATAAAAAATCCAATCCAATGCAAAGTATTTAAAACTAGTAATTCTTTTTTTAACAAGAACCTTAAATCTAATCTCCTTTGCTTAGCCTTTTTCCTAACCCTTAACAACAACTTGTAACCAACCCTCCTAAACAATGAAAATTATCCCAGACCCAAAACCCATTAAAAGACCAAAAAAACCTGCCCCACACCACCTCTTTGCAACTGTGGGCATCCTATTCTTCAAATTGCTTCCTGCTGGGTATGGGTGAAGGTATCTTTATTCTGAAAAGAAAAATTTTGGGTTAATTGTCAAATTCTAGGAAAGGTAGCTATATCCTTCATTGTCCAGTTTGAGCATAATGCCAAAGTTCAGGGTTTATCTCAAGTCCTTATTCAAGTAGTCTTTGAGACTGGATCATCTCAGCTAGCCCTCTCAAAATTGCTCTGAGCAGTTTGTAGTTCAAAGCTGATCTGTAGATGATGTTTGTCAGCTTAGTGGTATTATTATTGTCCACGTGGAATTATTGTTGTTGTGGGGCCCCATCTTCTTCCTTGAGACTTCAGTTGATGTTAGGCCTGGCCGTGATTTCCTGCAGAAAACTGATAAGAGACTCAAACACAAAGACACGTATATGCAGCTAATTGAAGCCTTTTTCTAGAATTAGTTAGTACTCTATATGACCATTAATATCTAAACAAAGTTTAATATATATATATATCTTGTAAATTTTGATATAAAATTCATACTTTAATTTAATTACTCTATGCCTTCAGAGTGTAGGAATAATGTGAGTGAAACTGAATTAGAGAAAAGCAATTCTCACACAAACACGTGCCACTCATAAATGGGCTACCTCACAAGAAAGATAATGGGAGAGTCAGGCAACCATCAAAGAATTTTAACCAGCTGTGCCGTGTTGAGGAAGTCTGTGGAGATATTACATGCTTGTCATAGATTAGGTGACTGCATAGAAAAAGAAAAGCCCCCAGGCAGACCTTCTCCTCATTTATTCCTTTTTCATTTAAGTGGCACCTAGCGAGGAGAAAGACAGTCAAAGCTCCCTCGTTCTTTTGACACACTTTGAACAATCCAAGATCATTCACTGGGACCTCTGAATATTTGGCTCCATCTGCATCATGTCTTCCCATAGCTGCTTCCTCTTAGTCATCAATCTTCGTATCAACACGACCTGAGGGCCAGGACCACCACCAGCATCTAACTGTCTAGCACACCACCATCCTGTACCACCACCATAGTACTTAACTTCTCAGTCTCTGTCCTGGAGCCATTTTATCTATCTGAAAGGTTGTATGTATTTCCTTGTGGATCCTCATCTTTCAAATTTAAGCTTTGAAGACAGAGTCCTTGACATCTTCCATGGGTATTTCCCCCCATACCTAAAACACTGCCTATCTCAGGGCAAGCACTTAGAATGCATTTGTGCAACCTAAGAGCTGGTGATTAATGAGATCTTATGTGCCTGGCCGCTCTTCACCTCTAATAACACTGTCCCCCACGGTCTCTGAATCCTCAATCACGTATGTGCATGTGTACACACACACACACACACACACACACACACACACACACACACACACACACATTTGTATGCATGGACTAGCCTCATTCTTTTCTGTTACAAAGGGCTTCCTTCCTCTGAGAAGCCAGAAAAGTCACATGATAGCCACTAAAAGTACCCTTAATTCCCACATTCGAGAAAAGAAAGGCAGAGGAAGACTCTCCCCTACTGCCTTTGCTAAGAAACCCAGAAAGTTACTCCGAGTGGTAGATGCTATTCCGTGTCTGCACTTGGCCAACCACTAAGGCAGTAGAGCAGCCAAGGGTTACATGACCATGGCTGAGTGATTGTATGCAAAGCAGAATGGAGTTCTCCTTATGGATTTGAAAATGCTGTTACCTGGAGAAGAAGAAAGAAATATCAGACAAACCCACAGAACATGACTTCTGCCTCTGTGGGCTTCAAATCCTCAAACTCAACCAGATTTGAGTGGTAAACATTCAGAAACTGTAATTGCACCTGTACTGAACATGCTCACACACTGTTCTCATCTTTACTCCTAAATAATACATTGTAGCAATGATTTACACAGTGTTTATGTTGTATTAGGTTCTGTGAGTCATCTGGATGAGTTAAAGTTAGAAGGCTGTGCATAGGCTAAATGCAAATAATGCACCTTCTAAGAGCTTGTGCATTGTAATTAAACATACTTATGGCACAATGTTGCATTGTGATAAATGAATACATTGTGATAATCAAGTCCAGATGGGATTTCCATCACCTTGTATTTTATCATTTCTTTGTAAGGAAACAATATAAAAACTTCTCTTCAGTTGGGCATGATGGCACACACCTTTAATCCCAGCACTCAAGAGGCAGAGGTGGGTGGATCTCTGAGTTTGAGGCCATCCTGGTCTACAGAGTAAGTTCCAGGACAGCTAGGGTTACACAAAGAAATCCTGTCTCAAAAAAATTAAAAAAAAAAAAAAAAAAAAAAAAGCAAAACCAAAAACCTTCACTTCTAGCTGTTTTAAAGTACAGCCTACACTATTGTCATCTGTAGCCACTTTACTATGCAATAGGTCACCAAAACTTGTTTCTCTTATCCTATTGGTGCCTATTGAGCAGCCTGTCCCCTTTCCTCTTCCCCCCCTCCACCCACAGTCTCTATCCATCACTGTCCCATTCTTCACTCCCGTGAGGTCACCTTTTCTAGACTCCTCCTGTGAATGAGCTTGTGTGACCCATTTGCCTGTCTGACTTATTACACATCGCATAATGTCTTCCAGGTCTATCCATATGGTCACAAATAAAAGAATTTCATCCTCTAAGGATGCATAGTGCTCCACTGTATATTTGCCCAATGTTACGCACTTAGGACAGTTCTACATCTCAGCTATTATGAATAACGCTGCAGTGAATGTGGGAATGCAAATATCCCTTCCACATACTGAATTTATTTCCTTTGGGAAATACCTAGAAGTGAGATTACTCTGTCTTACAGAAGCAACTGTTTTTAGTTTTCTGAGAAATTTCCATAGTGTTTTTCATAATGGTTATACTAAAATGCTCACCAATAGTGTGCATTGGTTCCTGGACAGCAGTTTGTGTTTCTTTTTAATGATTGCTGTTCTAGTAGAGTAAGGTGGGGTCTCCTTGTGGCTTTGACATACTTCCCTGATGGTTCATGAGGTTGAGCATTTCTTCCTACACCTGTTGGCCATCTGTATGTCCTCTTTTGCAAAATATTTATTGAAGTAATTTATGCACTTTTTATTTATCAAGAAAAGTTTCCATTCATTTTACACACCAATCAAAGATCCCCCTCTTCCCTCCTCTCACCCCTAATTTACACACTTTTAACAGAACTGTTCATTTGGGGTTTGGTTGCTACGTTAATACTGCTTTGCTATTGAGCCACTTGAGTTCCTTATCAGACGTATAGTTCAAAAGTATTTTCTCCCATTTTTGCAAGTTGTCTCTTGGCCCCATTGATTATTTTTTTCATTACAAAAGCTTTTGTTTGATATGATCCCAAGGGTCTATTTTTGCTTTTGTTGCCTAATTTTTAGGTGACTTGAGCATCTAAGAATCTAGGTTTCTCTAGGATGTCCTGAAACTACACTCTATGAATACCAGCATGTAGAAGATTCTCTTGGTACGAAAGGGTTGTGAAATTTTTGTCCTATCATGTACCATCCTGCTCGATTTCAAAATTTCTGGCTATTAATAACAGTGTCAAGCTCTATTGACCTAAAGGTTTACTTTGAATCTTCCAATGACTCCATTTTTCTAGTTTCAGAGGCAAGAAGGGTGTGGCCTGCCTCTCCTTCTTTGAGAGGTTAATAGATCTGACAAGTCCTTCTGGGTCCCCAGAAAAGAGAAAGTGAATCTCATCATGAGAAAGGGGGTTGCAGGTTGCCACAAGCAATCAACAATGGACTTCAGAGTAGTTGAAGCTCGTTTTCATGCATTTTTCAGAGTTAAATCAGTAGTTGTCATGTTTAAGAGTAAGGTGGGTTTGTTTACCTGGAAAGCGAATTCGATGGTGCAAGTGAACTTTTCTGCATTGTTTGAACAACATGATTTTTCTCCACTCCCATCAAATGAAATTCCAGTCAACCCAAGGCATGAAAGTAGACTGAGGATAAATTCATGACAAACCTTTTATCCTTTTCACATCACTATAAGCCCACAAATATAGACCTATGAAATTGAGTCTGAAAATACAAAACAGAACAGCCAATCTTCTTCTCCAGCCATTTATTCCACCTGCTCTCCCTGCTCCTGACATCTCTAAGCCACATTATGTTGCTGTGGGAAACCAGCTTCCCCCAGGATCTTTCCAAGAGCCTCCCAATTGCAGAAAGGTTTTCCACGGGGGGGGGGGGGGGGAGAAAGCACAGAAGTTTACTCTCCAGCCCTTACAACTGACCCAGCAAGGCAGACTCTCCCACCCTGCTGCAGGAGCCTTTGGCTAGCGGTGGGGGAGGGGTGCCTCAACCTGTCTGAAGTAGCAGAAGGTTCTCCAGAACGCCATCTGCCCTCCCCAACCCTTGGCTTTACTTTTCTTTCTGATTCCCGGGAGAACCCCAAATGCATTCTGTCTCCCTACTCTCTGTTCCAAACTCCATACCTTCGCTCCAATTGTCCTGCTAAAGCTCCCACACTCTATGTGCCCAGCACAGGTTTGGCAGAGTTAGTTTGTTTTTGGGTTATCAGACAGGATTTCTCTGGGGGAGGGGTATTAGTAGCTCTCTCCTCTCGCTGAATGAAAAGATGATATGGAAACAACTCATAGTTTTCCAGATTCTTAACATACTTTGAATCCAAATATTTGAAAGGAGGTGGGTGAATGTCTGTCTTTAAAGCCATGCCTGAGCAGTTAGTTAGGCACGAAGACCCTGGCCTTCATCCTAAAGAGGAAACCCAAGATTGCACAGCCAGCAAAAAAAAAAGGAGGAAAGGAACTGAGATTTTTAAACAAGGCTATCCCTAGTAAGAGTTTACAGGAATAGTTTATTTAAGTGGCTATTAAAGGACAAAGGTGTTTACATATGTAAAATATGCATATGAGTGGAAGTCAAATGATAGTTTAATCCTCCCGAGGGAAAATCCAAAGTCAATGGACCAGCGTTTGGCCTCCCGCGAAGAAGGCAGCAATCCCGGGGGGCCTGAAAGTCTTAGAAGGCTGTTGAAGCCTCTGGTGGACTCCTAGCTCCACAGTCCCGGCCCTTTCTTTAAAACATTTCTAATAGTCTATGACCAAGGTGAAACCAAGAGGTCGCCTCCGCTCTCCCTGACGCCCTGGCCTGGGCAGCGCTGGCTGAGGTTCCTTCCCTCGTGGCCCTGGTCGACAGCCCCAAGCATCCACTTGCTGGTGGCCACTGCCCTTCGCAGTCGCAGAAAGCCGCAGCGCTCTCCCCCAAGGCTGTCAGCAGAGGAGTAACGGCTTCCTTTCTCTTACTGTTCAGCTGCCATAGGTCCAAACCTGGAACAAACTGCTAGCCAAGGCCAGCCTCAGCAGAGAAGGAAACGACCGTCCACTTCTAGCTTCTAGGTTGTACCCTTGATGCCCCCTGAATTTCGATCTCGCTGGCATCCGCCAAGGTCACCCTCCTGTGGTAGGGTAGCTCTTGTCCACCGCTGCCGGGAGCACGTCGTGGTCTCAAGGATTTGGATATTGAGCAAGAGGCTCGTGTCTCTGAGCCTACAGCAAACCACACTGGACTGCCACAGACCACCAGGTCCCTTCTCCAAGAACTTGCCTAGCTGCGCACCTGCTTCATCTCAGCACCCTTCCCGCCTTAGCCGACGTTCTCCCGTGCGTGCATGCGACTTTCTCCCCTGCGGGCGGCGTGCGTGTCTACTTAGGTGCAGGAATCTGGTTAGGGGCTGGTACCGGAGGCAGAGCCCAGTTCTCCCTTAAGCACTTCGGGCTTCGGGAAATCCCTGCATGGATCTGCAGCCACAAGGATCTGCCCAGGTTCGTCGAAATCTGCTCCCCATTTCGAGGCCGACCTTCATCCAGCGCTGCCCACCGGCCACCGAAGGGAGGAAGCACTTAGCTTGCACAAATTCGTTTAATGGCCCCACAATAACCCTGTCTTCACATATAGAAAAATGACCCCCCCCGCCCCGCCTCGAAAAAAAAAAAAATCTGTCCAAGGGCAAGCAGCTAGCAAAATGACCAGTGCACCGAAGACGGAAAGGAAGACACAGAACAAAACCCATTTACCGCACCTTAAGTCTTCAAGGCTGCAGATTGTAGAAGCCTAGGGGTGAGGTGGGCGGGTAGGGTGCCAGGAGATAGATGTCCTTTTATATCCTGGTTGGGGCTGGAGACCCATTAGATCCGCAAGGGGGAGGGGGGCTCCTTGGAGCTTTTGGACCTTGGGGACACCTTGCTACTCTGTTGCCTTCCGCACCAGGGGCTGTGTCTTGCTTAAAAGGGGAACTTCCCGCCTCAAGTTGAAGAGACTGCTTTGCAAATGCCCGAGAGCCAGCAGGGTTCCTGGAGGGTCTCCCATTTAGGGAGAACTATGGGTACATTTTCTTTCCACTGCGCCTTCTTCGCGCTTTCCGGGATGGGCCTCACCAGCAAAGGACTCCTATAATTCAGGCCAGCTGTGCGTGACTCCACCCGCGTGAACCATCCCAGGACCCACAGACCAAGACAGGGCAAGACCCAATGCAACTAAAGTTGCAGCGCAGGCTTTTCAGCCGGGGAATTTTTGCTTTGGAGGTGCTGCTGTCCTTCTCCATCCAGCGCAGCTGACACAACCATCATCACTCCCGTGAGACCATGCACCCACCCCTCTACCCCACGCTTGCGCGCACGGACGGACACACACACACACACACACACACACACACACACACCAGGGCACTGTGCCCTGTTGCGCGGTGCCAGTACACACCACCCGCTTGAGGTCTCGAATCTCTTCCCGGGTACAACGAAGGAGTCAGAGCCTTCTGAGGGCTTCTTGGTCCCTCAGCCTGAACAACACCCATTGTTCCTCTCCGGAATTGACTTGGCCATTGAGTTCCACCCACAGCCTAGAAACTTCATCCCATGAAGGAGGGACCTCTTTAAACACACCGATAAAAGCAAACGTGCACTTGAGAAGTTGCTAGGGGCGGGGTGGGGGTGGGGGGACAATCTCGCTTAGGAATGAAACAGGGTGACTGAAAATAAACAGAGCTTTTATTGGCATGGGCCAAAAGTAATAGCATGGATGTGTATACATTTTTACAACCTTTGTTTCTTTTTCATCGTCGCCACGGTGGGTGCATCATCATTATCTCTTAATTTTTATTATTTGTATTTTACTGGAAGGGGGTTAAACACAGAAGTTTGGAGATATTTAGCAACAGATCCAAAATCAGTTAAGACCAGGTGCACTTGGCAACCTGTCACCATCGCAGAGTCATCTGCCCGCCAAGGATTTCACTGAACAGGAAGGTACGTGTGCTGTTAGTGATATAGGAAAAAATCAGCACATCAACAATGTATTACATGTGCTAAATGTATTACAGAGTCATGACCTGGGCAAAAGGGGCACGGCCAATAAAGGCTTTCTCCAGTCCCTTCTCAAGTCCCCTTAGCCCCTCTAGACATCACAGCTCTCCTACAGGCACTTCCAAACTATGGGGAATGTTCTTCCCAGGCTAGTCACTGCCTAGAGATGCGTTTGAAAAATGCTGTACAGCAAGAAGGATGACCCCAAACAAAACACACACACACACACACACACACACACACACACACACACACACACACACACCTATAGATATGTTCTCTAGAACCAACCTGACCTGTGCTGAAGAAAGTAATGTAGAATTGATTCTTGGGGGAGGGGGGAGGACAGGACAGGACTGGGCAGTCCTCTCACAGTGATAACCACACTCCCAACTTTCAGTGAAGAGCTCTCCCCAAATCAATAGTGGGGACAAAGCCAAGAAAACCCTTGGGATTAAAGTTCCTCCGGAGGGAGCATCACAATGGAGAATTCTGTTTGTGAAATACACACAGAGAGAACGGTGTCCTGCCCTGTTTTTGAAGTGGGGTGGGAGGGTTTCTGCTAGTTTACACCCAAAATGAAGCATTTAGTCTGGGGGGTGTGAAGCAGAACAAGGAGGTGTGTTTTCAAAAGCATAACCTCTAGAGGTGCTTAAAATGTTTCAGCAAGAAATCAAAGTAGAGAAAAATAATTAAGGCAAAAGAAATAAAAACTTGATACTTAGGTGTCAGGAGTGTGAGGTGGTGGGAATGGGTATCTTTGCACACTCCTATACCTCACTGACGGTGTGAATTTCTCCGAGTACAAAGGTACCAAAGAGTTTGCACCAATAAAGCTCATTTTAAGGGATTTCCTTCCTTCCTTCCTTCCTTCCATCCATCCTTCCTTCCAAGAAAGTGTCATTGAGGAGTAAAGCCCGGTTCGTTCTCAGACACCACCACTCAGAGAACTGCCAATGGGTTACCTGAAACAGTGGGATGCTTGGACCTCTGGCTCAAGCCCAGCGTGCTGGCAGAGCCTGCTCCCATCAGCCGGTAGCCTCCACTTTGGGTCCACCCTGCCCCCAAAGGGCCCTTCATGTTCCATTTCACCTTGCAGAATTTCAGCAGGACAAATTTAGGGAGCCACAGAGTTTTCCTCCATCAAAAAGTGACCTAGTCACTCAGGTCACTGAGGACAACAGGAGACCCGAGGGCTGAGGTCCAGGAAGGAAAAAGGACAGGTTTGGGGGTGGTTAGTTCATTCTTCGTTGGTTAGGTGGTTGGTTGTCCATTTGTTTTAGGTTCACTGTTGGTTTACAAGACTGGAGGAAAGTTCCAGGAGCTCGCCGAGTAATTAGAAAACGAAGAGGCGAAGGAAGCCCTTATCACCACCACTGCTAACACACACACACACACACACACACACACACACACACACACACACACACACACCGCTTCGTTTATTTTCCTCTGAAAATGGACTTGGAGAACGTGCCCTATGGGGGCCAACCGAGGACGAGATAAGCTAGTACTTGAAGGCGTCTGTCCACCTAGGGGCAACACTAGCGGGACTCGGCCAGGTGAGCGGGCATTGGGACTGCCCCCTATCCGACCCTCCCGCCCTTCCCTCCCCCTCCCCCCCCCCACGGCTCCAGCTCCCAGCAGGTGAAGCAGAGCAGTTCGCGGTGGATCGCCGCGTGCTGCCCCGCAGGATGCTATTTTCAAGAGCCTGGCGCCACCCAGCGGAATCAAGGGGAACTCCGGGTGCCTCTTGGCCCCTAAGACTTGAAAGCACACGAAAGCAAGCAGACACTCCTCACTCCTCAGAGTATGCCAAAGGTCCACGCCCAGACTTTGGAGCTCACTCTCTCTACCAGCAAAGGACATCGTGACCAGACCCCAGAAGTATGTCAGCCAGGCTATACTCTCCTCTTTGAACCCCAAGAAACAAAGTGTGTCCTCCCAAAATACAAACCAAGAAGCATTCGGAGTTAATACTACTAGGAGCAGGGGTGTAGGTTGGCAGGCACAAGACAGAGTCGTGGGGAAGGTGGGAAAGAGGATGAGGCGGTCAATAAATCATTTGGAGCGGTTTTTGGCCTCGGTCCTTGTTTCGGAGCGGCTTTGACGTTGGTTACTTAGTTATTCCCTTTTCAAGCGCGCCCCTCCCTACTGCAGACTTTCTGGTGTCCAAGGATTGTGTTTGAAAGGGAGGAAGCATTCTTAAAGTGGTGGGTGATGGATTGTCTAAACCCTTCTAGGATATTCTGGACGGGGGATTTTGAGGCAGCTCAGCGATGAAGATCCTCTGAAGAGAAGGGGTGAGTGAACAGCGCCCACACGCAATCCGGGGCCAGATGCAGCAGGATACTGGAGGTGGGCGATGCCTGTTGGGAGGGGGAGGACCCGGGACAGGTGGAAAGCCCTGGTATCTGAGATCCCCAGTCTTTCAGGCTGGTCTCATGGGTGCATCTGGGGCGGGGGGGGGGGAGATTTGGTAGGGAAAGGAGCCTCTCAACACCCTGCTGTCAGGAGAGAGGGAAGAGGGCAGAGTTAGGGGACACCCTCAGGCCACTTTCTCATCTTCTTTCGGATCTCATTGGTTTCTCCGCCACTTTGCTACCTGTTGGCTTTTTTTTTTTTCCTAATCCCAGTGGAAAACCTAGCCAAAGTAGAGGACATAATTGTGGGGCAGGGCGGGGGGGGGGCGGCTCAAGGATGACCAAACACGTGGGTCTGACAGACTGATAGCCCTGCCAGGACGCAGCCATTGACGCTGCACCGCCTGTCGCTGCTTCTGGGGGAGCAGCAGCCCAAGGGATGCCCCACGAGGGGTCCTCTCGGTCTGATGTGGGGCATTCTGGGGTCCTCCTGGTACTACTGGAATCGGAGGCCACCTCCTAGAAGGGTTAAGTTCACGCCCCGTGTGGACTGAGTAACAGAAGGCTAGGTTGGGGGCCCGAAGGGACTGCTTAGGCCCGGCTCTCCCGGACTCTACCTCTTTCTCAGCACGCCTTTCCCCTTGGGCCAGCCGCACAAGCCAGTAGCCCTGTAAGACTCAAAGGACCGAGGGGCAAGCCGAAGAGGGACCCAGGGCCGGGCGAGGGTGGCAATGAGGAGGGAGAATCCCCAGAAGCAACACTTCAGAGGCGGCGTCCGGGCGCCCCGAGGTCCCTAGTCGGCCTCTGGGCGCCGAGCACGTTTTATTTATCCCTACAGAGGATGCTGGAGGACAAAGGAAATATTTGGACGTCAGAACTGATTTATATTTTTGGAAGAGCTACGTTTCCTTTTCTGAAGAGAGGCGAGCGCGCCCCATATCCTGCGCTCGGCGGGAGGACTGCAGCGAGTTTTGATGCGCCAGGAAGTTCGTTTGCGCTGAGGCTCAGGGCCCGGCGCCCCGCGGTGATCGCTGCCCTCCCAGATATTTATTTATTTGGGGGGAAGGGAAGGCAGAGGGTGAGAAGACCCAGCCAGGCTAGGGAAGAAAATCAGGCCCCTGGTTAGGACCTCCAGGGCGCTTCCGTGGAAGCCCGCCCGCCTACTGCCAGTCGGCCTCTCCGCTCCGCTCCGTCGGGGGCGTCTGGGGCCAGCCTTGCAGCCTCCGGGTGTTCGATGGGTGCTTCTGTAGCAACCAGGCTCTACAGTGCATCCCGCGTGAGCCCGGGGGGCTGGCCTAGCCACCACCCTCCCCGAAGGCGGACGGAAGAGGGGGTGAGAAAACTCCCAAAAGAGGCGGGAAGGGGTGTGCGAGAATTCCCAAGAGAAGAGACCAAAGTCCAAAGGCAGGGTGGTCACCCTGGAGCAGGACTCAGGGAAGGAGTGCCGTGGTCCAGGGCTCCTGACAGCGCCTGCGCTGTCCACTCCTCACGCCCATGAAGCCACCAGGCTCCCACAGATTTCCAGATAATCTCAAAAGCTAGATCCTGCACCCTAAAGTCCGTAGTTTTTTTTTCTCCCAGCTGCACAAACGGACGCAGAATCAACGTGTGCACTGTACCCACACTCGCTTCCAGGATGTGAAGTGCAGCCCCCTCGCCCCCCAGCTTTTTTCCATCTCCCCTTGGGAGATGTGCCGGCCTACGTCCCTAACACTTCCACCCCTAAACATAGCCCGCATCCCACCTGGGGAGGGGGGAGCGGGGTACATTGTAGGCCGGAGGACTGGCTCATGGGGACATTCCCACATTCCGGAATGCATAACTCGTGGAACCCTCAGTCTGGCCATCTAGAAAGGGACAGAAAGAGGCTTTTTTTTTTTTCCCCATGGGGGTCTGGTAATTTAGCTCTGTCTCTTCCCTCTCCAATCACCTCTGACCTGGCCATCTGGGTCATGGAGTCATGCCTACAGCCAGGAGCTGTGGAGCTGATCTCTCAGGAAGGTGGTTAAAAAGGAGTCCTGCCCTGAACACACGCGCTTGCAGAGCTGAAGGATGGATCCAAATAAAATGTGGTTCTGGGCTTTCATAACAAGGTGTCTACGGGTTCTGGACCAAGGAAAGAGAACAGACTCCAGAGGAGGTGTATAATGGCTAGCTTCACCTTCCTGCTGAAGTCTCGCTCTCCGACCCCTGCTTCTTGCAGCAATCACGTAACACCAAAAAGATCAACTCTGTTCCTGGCGGATTTTTCAGAGAGGCCTCTGCGGCGGCAGCCTACAAGAGTCTCATCTCTGCTCCACCACACAGAACAGACCTGGAGCCCCATGCCGGAGCATTTAGAAAGCTATCTTGGGCACTCACAAGCCTTCTGCTCATGGTGACTTAGTACCTAAACACAGGGTGAAAACGGTGGGGTATCTTCCAACGAGGCTTTCCCCACTCAGGCTCAGGCTGACGGAAGGGAGGGATGCAGAACAAACCAGCTCCCCCAGGACAGGTCCTAAATGCCCCTAAGCACTGCTTAGTGTAGATAGGTCTCTCCCATCTCTACTGGTTTAGTCTAAACCAATTCATGTAAAACCCACGAAACAAAGGAAGCATGCTAAGAAAAGATGTAAACCGCAATAATGAAGAGATTTCCTTGAATAAAATGTAGATTACAGAACAAAAATCAGAGAAACCCAATTTTAGCTGAGTTTACATTCCCTTGCTCGGGAGCAGGGGTGGGACGGGAAGGGAACCCGCAGCCCAGATGGAGACAGATGACCAACCCCAAAGCCATGGACTGAGGACTGCTCTGAGCTGTGTATTTCTTGACTACGAAGAAGCACCACCAAGGCTGGTCTAGAATCCTTTGACTGAATCATACCTGTACTTCCTCCATTTAAAAAATAAGTCAAGGTTTTTGTTATTTACAGGGAATGAAAATCTGTGAAGGGCCCACACCAGAGAGGGGACCTCCTAGGGAGCTCTAAACAAGGCAAGTGGATCAAGGAGACTTCCATTTTAGCCCTGGGTGGGGCTGGGGCTGGGGCTCAGGCAGAGCATCTCCTCCTTTGCTTCTACCCACAACCCAGCAAACCTAAACAAACAAATAAACAAACCCTTTCTGATCACCGGAAACGGAAACTATTGCAGGGAGGAAGACTTTGACCTATTTGTTATCAGATGTGTTCTCTGACCCAATAGATTTGGATACATCCATGGCTGAAAAAGAGAAAAGAACACCAAGTCTGGGGGGGGGGGGGGCTAGCACCACTCCATCCCTAAGCCAGATGCATCGCTTGCCCCTAGGCAGCGCCGTCAAAGAACAGGTTAGATGTGGAATCTCCAAGAAAGTGCTTTGGAGAAGTCCTCTTCCTGACCAACTGCTTACCCACCAAGCTCCCCACCTTTCTGGACTTGGGAAGGGTCAGTGTATAGAGCCCTAGGAAGAAGTAGACTTCACGTTTGCAGACCCCACACTGTCCACTGCCACGGATCTGCTGCAGACTGCAAGAGAGATTTACAGACTTAGAGAATCTTGGGACATGATTGATACCTGGATGACAAAAGGAATTCCCTTAAAGCCTCCTGTAACTTAACCAGTTGAATCAGTAGAAACTAAAAATACATCAAGGGTTTTTTTTAAAAAAAAAAAAAAAAACAACAACTATATTTTAAAATAGGGGTTAAAAATAGGAGTATTTGTAACACTCCTAAAATCTCAGGTATCCATTATAAAAGGACCCTTTGGCTCCCAAACTGGAGCTAATGGTATGGAAGGTTATTAAACTTTGCCATGATTTTAAAAGGTTTAGCGCCTTCGGTCTCTTACCTTTAAGGCCAGTTTTAAAGCAAGTGCCATGGGAACTGGGATTCGTAGACTCCCCAGGTGCAGAAAACAGAACAGGTGCACAGCAGCGGAGTGAGCACAACACTAACTTCATACAAGGTTTCCCAGCCTGTTGCCTGCCCACTCTTCCAGTGCGTTACCCACCTCCATACACATTCACACACAAACACATTTACGGAACCCCGAAGTCTGCCACGGAGCTCCTTTAGGCCAATACCATCCTTTACACCCAATTTCTACTTCATTTAAATAATTATTTTCAGACACTTAGAACTTGGGTTTAATGAGCACATATTTACTTCCATATTAAACCGCATCATAAAATTAATCTAGGCAAAAATGACAAAAGAGGATGACGGGGAAACCAGCCTGAAATAAATGGGGACTTGCCCCCCAACTGTTCAGTCGTCAGTCAAAAAGAAATTCTTAGAAAGTCGAAACAACTTCAACCCCCAACCCAATCAAAACATCCCTTCCGGAAAAGAGCGACTTGTTTCTTTTTTTTTTCTCTCTTGCAAATGAGCGGTCCACTCAGTTCTGCTCGGCCGTGTTTTCTTAGCTGACTGCCGGCTACAATCGGGCCATTTTCGGACACATTCCCATGTAGGTACCAGGGGTGCTCTGGAGGAAGCTGTCGACGCCTGTTCAGCTAATTTAGGTTTTCTTTGTCTAATTACTGCGGAGCTTAGGGAAAAGGAGCCGGGCTCAGGGCAGTAAACTGACACTCGGGCTCTGTGTGTGGTATCCAGGCAGGGTTTGATGGAAAAAGCCTGCTTCCACTCAACTTCAGGTCACTGTCTGGGGCCAGTCCCCTCCCCCCGCACCCGCCCTTTCCTCTGTTCCTCAGACCCACCAGCTCTCTGCATTGGGAGCATTCCCCATGCACCAGGGTACTGAGAGCTGGTGCAGCCCCCCCACCCCCCGGGGGGGGAGCGGACCCCACTCCCGCTCCACAAGACTCTGGCTGCATCTTTCCTGGGGTCCCTACACCCTCCTCCTTGCCCTCCCACCTTCCCAGACTCTCCGGCACACATGGCAACCCAGTGCTTTGGGGGGGGGGGGCGATGCAGAAGTGTGCACTGCAGCGCCTCGCATTTGCTCCCCTGGTGGGCATTTCTGTCTCTCTGGGCCTAGCCACCAGCTCTTGTGTGGCCAGGCCTGCTTCAGTCTCCAGCTCTCTTTGCAGCCCCTGTCCGGGGTCAGACTACATTTCCCCGCACGTGTAATCCAATAACTAACTGTCGGGTCTCATTGGAATGATTTCTCCCGAGGGCCATCTCTCTCGGAGCCTACTCTTACCGAGATGAATAAGACACAACTGGGGGAGTGTTCTCGGACGAAGTGAGCTTGACCATGGCACGGGAGTTGGGGGGGGGCACCGGAAGACTGACGCTATAAACCCACTGGCAGCTGTGCGGACCTTCAGTGTTGCCGATAAGCACTGCTATCTCCTCACCTTGGGGTCTCTCTCTCTCTCTCTCTCTCTCTCTCTCTCTCTCTCTCTCTCTCTCTCTCTCTCTCTCTCTCTCTCTCTCTCCCACCCTTTCTTCTTGAAGTGAACACACGACAAGTCAGTGGAAGGTGGAAGCAAATTAAAGCGAGTCCATCCGACTCAAGTGTCCTGATTCTCTACAAGTTACCCCGGGTTTCTCCACCCAAACCCCAGTGCTCAGCTTAAAATATGTTCATAACTACCCCGGGGCCACAGCTCAAGGGCGCCCAGTGCTTGCCCTCTACTATGAACTCTCAGAAGCCTGCAGTCCAGCCAGAGAGAGAAAGGGAGAGGCAGAGACCCAGGATTGGCACGTTACCTTGGGACGTCTGGCACCCTGGCGTGTGGCTGAGGGCGGCACTGTCTAAATGAAGTTGACAGATGGTGTCAGTTCGGGCACTGGGGATCGTGGCTAAGGAGGCTCTTCCAGGGCACCGCTGCCCCAAGACTCAGCCCCCACGGGGTCCGGCAGAGGTGGAGGAGGGGCAGGGTGGGTCCACTCGCGGGGGGGGGGGGAGGGGGCGGGGGATCTGGGATAGGAAATGGGCTGCTGGAAGGGACAGAGAATGAATTGCTGAAGTAAGGGGTAGTCGAGCCTTGCCAAGGTTGGGAGTTCTCCTCCCAGCAGAAGGGGAAAGGGAAAGAGACTAGAGAAGAATTAGAGCGAGTAGGACCCGGGAGAGTCAGGGGAGGCGATAAGAGCAGGAGCCCGCCGCCAGGTCCGGAGGGGGAGGAGTGACGCCGGCCCAGTGCGCCCTCCCCGCGGCGGGCGGCGCGGAGCGAGGAGGGGGCAGGGCGGGGTGGGGTGAAGGGAGGGAGCGAGGGAGGGAGCGAGGCGGCCGCAGGGAGGGCGCGCCAGGGAGGAAGTCCAAGAGACAGAGAGAGGAGCACTCCTGAAAGAAGACGACAGGCTAGTCCCCGGGGTCCAGGCGAAAGTCTCGGCTCGAGGGCGCAGCTGTCCGGCTAAGGACAGCGTCGCCTGAGTGGCCCAGGAGGTGGTTGCGCAAGGCGCCGGCCGGAGGCTCGGAAGAGGGATGCGCGGGGCGTTGCCTCCGACCCGCCGCCGCCGCCGCCCGAAGCCCCAGAGGAGCTGAGGGAGGCTCCGCCGAAGCACTGGCCCGGAGTGGCCCCGGCTGCGGCGCAGCCGGCGTACTAGGGCGCTCGCCCGGCTTGTGGGCCGACCCGGCTCCGGCGCCGCTGGTCCCGGTCCGGGGTCCGCCCCCCAGGCCCGGCCTAGCTCCCGGCTCCCAGATGACCACCGAGGGCGGGCCCCCGCCGCCCCCGCCGCGCCCGCCGCCTGCCCCGCTCCGCCGCGCGTGCAGCCCGGCGCCCGGCGCGCTCCAGGCCGCCTTGATGAGCCCGCCGCCCGCCACCACCCTGGAGACCACCTCGTCGTCGTCATCTTCATCCTCTGCCTCCTGTGCCTCGTCCTCTTCCAACTCGGTCAGCGCTTCGGCGGGTGCCTGCAAGAGTGCGGCGGGTGGCGGCGGCGGCGGCGGCGCGGGCTCCGGGAGCGGGGGCACCAAGAAGGCGACCTCGGGGTTGCGGCGGCCCGAGAAGCCGCCCTACTCGTACATCGCACTCATCGTCATGGCCATCCAGAGCTCGCCCAGCAAGCGACTGACGCTCAGCGAGATCTACCAGTTCCTGCAAGCGCGCTTTCCCTTCTTCCGTGGCGCCTACCAGGGCTGGAAGAACTCCGTGCGCCACAACCTCTCGCTCAACGAGTGCTTCATCAAGCTACCCAAGGGCCTCGGGCGGCCCGGGAAGGGCCACTACTGGACCATCGACCCGGCCAGTGAGTTCATGTTCGAGGAGGGCTCGTTCCGCCGGCGGCCCCGCGGCTTCAGGCGGAAGTGCCAGGCGCTCAAGCCCATGTACCATCGCGTGGTGAGCGGCTTGGGCTTCGGGGCCTCGCTGCTGCCCCAGGGTTTCGACTTCCAAGCGCCTCCTTCGGCGCCTCTGGGTTGCCACGGCCAGGGCGGCTATGGTGGCCTCGACATGATGCCCGCAGGCTATGATACAGGCGCGGGTGCTCCGGGCCACGCGCATCCACATCACCTCCACCACCACCACGTCCCCCACATGTCGCCCAACCCGGGCTCCACCTATATGGCCAGCTGTCCGGTGCCCGCAGGTCCTGCGGGCGTCGGTGCAGGAGCGGGTGGCAGCGGTGGTGGCGGTGACTATGGGCCGGACAGCAGCAGCAGCCCAGTGCCCTCATCCCCGGCCATGGCGAGCGCAATAGAATGTCACTCGCCTTACACTAGCCCTGCGGCACATTGGAGTTCGCCTGGCGCCTCACCTTACCTCAAGCAGCCTGCTCTGACGCCAAGCAGTAACCCCGCAGCCTCTGCTGGCCTGCACCCCAGCATGTCCTCCTACTCGCTGGAGCAGAGCTACTTGCACCAGAACGCCCGCGAGGATCTCTCAGGTAAAACAGGGTGCCCGGGCCCACTGGAGCCATAGCCTAAAGGCCGGGGCTACTGCATCTTCCGCCTCCACCGCTGGGGTCTAGGGAGCTGGGATGTTGGTGGTGGGGGATTCTGCACCCTATTCTTGGTTGGGAGGAGAGGATTTGATCTTACAGCCTTCTCTGATACTCCGCGGGCCGGTTGGTGGGCTCCAGAATTCTCAGACCGGAGAAGGGTGGTGCCAAGTCCTAACCTTCTTGGCCTACATCAGGACACTGCGGACTTTCTCCCAATTAGGCCAGACTCGGCTCTGAAAGAAGGCATGTGACTTTTGGAGACCTGGGTGGAGGGACTGGGTTTGGTTCATTTTGGTCTCCCTACTCTTTTCGAAGTTCCTTTTGCCCTACGTTAGTGCCAAAGGTAGATGACAGAGCAAGTGAGGAAGAACCGGGCGGCAGGGAAAGGGGAAAGCCGAGTTCAAGGACATTGCCAGTGAGGAGAGGCACCAAAGTCATTGCACACACACACACACACACACACACACACACACACGCACGCACACACGCACAGTGGATCTAGTTAACGACACAAGTTTGTCCTGAGCATTAGGGCATGGGTGCCCTGGTGTGATACCCCTAAGAAATGTGCCTAGAGGCCACTTGTAGTGTGGCTGGTTTATGCTGTGTGGGTTGCAGATTATGAAAATTTATTGACTTGTGAAAAGTGGTGAAGGGTGGGAGGAGAGGAGGGAGCGGAGGAGAGAATTTTGTGTTTGGCTAACTTTATCTAGAGGATAGCGATAAACCCTTATTAATTCCCCCGAGGCTCCCACAGGCTGCAGATTGAAATCTGGGAGCCTGTCTGTCAAGGGCAAAACCCAAAGGAGCTGTCTCCCACACACTTCCCACCCTGATCAGAAATTCACAGGGTGATGCCTAACTTCATATATTTGTGCCTACATGTGCTACAGGAGCTTGGGGCAATGGGGAAGCCGAGAAACAGCAAAAGATCTTGGAGAAATTTCCCAAATAAGCCTTTTAACTGGGGGTCTCAGAGGTTAACCAAACAAAGACAGTCTAGGCAGGACCACACGGGAGAGGATTTTAGGCTGACTTAACCCACAGAGAACAGAGTCTTGTTCAATTTTATGGGAATTTCAACAAGTAACCAATACAGATGACCCTCTCTCATATTCCCCACCCCACCCCCACCTCCCGCCCTACGGGCTGGCTGTCAGTCTCCCTCCTTCACACTGAACTGGAACCTATGCCTCCCTCCCCCTTCCCTGGGCCTACTGCTCTGGCCCTGTCCTCTCTGTCCTTCCCTTTGGGTGGACCTAGCTCACCTTGAACCCAGACTCCCAGGCTTCCCAGCTGTCAGGAATCTATACTCTAGGAAGAAACAAACTAGCAAAAGCGCAGCAAAGAGATTTCTGACCCTTCTTTTAGGTCCGCACCCCATGCCACGCACTCTAGGCCGCGCACAAAACCCCCAAAAGTCCCCGGATATGGCGGCTTAACCTTTAACTTGGACAGCATGAGAACTGTCCAGCCAAGAAGGCGGGCCTCAGGTCTCTTGCCCCCCCTTCCCCCCGTGCCTTGTCCTGACCTAGCCTTTCCCCGCAAGCGATAGCTTAGGCCGATCTGGCCCTGCTGCCCTTTATACCTGGGCATTTGCCCTCCTTTCTTCCTGGAATAGTCTTCTGATTTTGTCACCTCCAGTAAAGACCTTATGAGGGGGATTTCAAAGAGCCCCCGCGTTGTAAATGGGGACCCTGCAGGGCCTGGTTCCGAATGCTGCCCACAAGACTTGCGGCCCACTGAAGCTGGAAGGTCCCGCGAGGCCAGTCACAGCTGAGGCGGTGGCCCAGGGACAGCTGGCAGCCCCCAGCACACACATCGCCACGCACACAGCACGGCCCTCCTTCCACCGCGCACCCGCCCTCCTTCCACCGCGCACCCGCACGCGCCGCGCCCTCCACTTTCCAAGGCGGAGGCGGTGTCCTCAGGGAAGCAGTGGCAGCGGGACCCGCCGCCGGGGCCGAGAGTAGTCAGCGCTCATCGCGAAGCCCTGCGGGCCTCACCAGCCGGGTGTACGTGGTCCATCGCGGCCCATCCATCCGAGCGCCAGCGGCGACCTGGGGTGGAGGCTCGAGCACAGGTCCTCGCTGGCCCCAGCGGTGGCGGAGCAGGACCCCGCCGTCCCCCCGCCCGCGCTCACCTGGGCCGCTTCTCGGGAGCCGAGCCACGCTGAGTGGTCCCTTGTAGCCGCTGAGGTCGAGCCACATCCCGCCGATGAGCGGCCTGGTCGCTCGGCCAGTGGCCTGTGCCCCCGTAGGGCTCATGCGTCGCGGGCCGCACATAACGCTTTTCTTCCGCTTACAACCGCATTGGGGGTGACACAGGCGTGCGGCTGGTGCGGATCACACCAACCGGGTGCGTGGGGAAGACCTCGCAAACTCCTGCCCACGCGGCGGAGATGCGCACTGAAGCCCCGAGCCCGTTGCCCCCCCCCCGGGGGGGGGCAAGAAAGCAAAAGCAAAAGTGAGCGGCAGGTTGGTTCTGAGAGGAACCGACTCAAGCCCTGGGCAGCGGGACGCAGGCCTCCAGGCACCGCGCGGGGCCAGTACCCTCCGGGACTCCGTGCGCAGCTAGATGCCCCGGGCAAGGAGCACTTCTCGATTCCCTAAACTCCTGGCTTGTAAAGGCAAGGCCGAAAGGGTTGGGGACCTACGGAGAAGCCTTGCTGCCCCAGGATGGGAAGTGGGCTGCTCCCCTCACCTCTTCCCAGGTCCTTCTCCTTCAGGGCATTGTCTCTGTCATCCTCTGTGGACGATGGGGACAGCCCTCTGCTTCCAGCGTCTAGAGCTGAGACAGGAAAGCAGGGCTCAAAAGCAGAGGTGAAGGGGAGGTGTTGGCAGGGTACTTGTGCCCGGCGCAGCCTGAATCCAGGCCTGGCAAAGAGGTCTCCGAGTCCAAGAGAGGGAACAGAACACCTCTCAAGGAGGAGTTCTTAAAAACCAAAGCAGGGCTGGCGTCTTGGGGCTCCAGGGAGCTCTGAGCTGGGGGTTTTGTTTGTTGGTTGTTTGCTTTGTTTTGTTTGTTTTTCCTCCCCTGCCGGTTTTATAGTCATACACCCAAAGGCAACCAGCTGCTTCTGTACCCTTCCGTCAAAATACCACAAATTGAATTGAAATTTTAGAATATGTCCCACCATCATCTGGGTGACTTTCACTGAAACGATTTTTTTCTCTCTCCTCTCTTCTTTCAGTGGGACTGCCTCGTTATCAGCATCACTCCACTCCAGTGTGTGACAGAAAAGATTTCGTCCTCAATTTCAACGGCATTTCTTCTTTCCACCCCTCCGCTAGTGGCTCTTATTATCACCATCACCACCAGAGCGTGTGCCAAGATATTAAGCCCTGTGTTATGTGAATGGACAGAGCCCTTGAAGGCTGCTCTCCCTCTTCGGCCTTTCCTCCTCTCCCCTCCGAGAGGGGCAGCTAGGAACTACGACAGACTCACATACTGTGCACGCGGATAGCAGTAAGTAGCACGCCCGTCACTTAGACAAATGCCCAGGGGAGCCCTGCTCGCCAGATATTTGCCCACCCGTGGAAGAGGAGACTGTTGGCAAGGCAATGCCCGGAGGAGGGACAGAGAGAGGAGCTGACAGTAAAACGTTACTACTTGTAAGACATAAACTTTCAGTTCTGGGTGGTCATTGCGTTCACTGATGGGGTCTGAAAAGGGGTGTGTGTGTACGTGTGTGTGTGTGTGTGTGTGTGTGTGTGTGTGTGTGTGTGCTTTTCAAACAGGCAGTGCTAAAAGCACAGTATTTCAAGAAAGCCTTGTTTAGTTACCTGGCCCAGTAGGAGATTTTGCCCACCCCCACCCCCACCACTCCCTTCGGATACAGGTGCCAAAGAACGTGGTGAAGAAATGAAGAACCAGGGAGCCTGGTTTACGAAAGCGGCTCTCAGTATTGTGACCATACAACATTTCTACAAGGTTGTTTTTCTACCACCGTATTTTAAAGATATTTTTATGATCTTCGTATACTCACACTTCGCTTGTATTTTTAAAAGGAGGGTATATTTGCACTTATGTATACTTTTACAGTTTGCCAAAAAATATTTTGATGTAAGATTTTTTTTTCAATAAAATGTGTATAACAAATAGTTGTTTTAGGGACCCTTTCCTCCGCAGTCACCCTGTCATGGCCACACCTCCCAGGCAGCCTTGCAATTCCACACTGCCCACCCCCAAGTTGTATAACTGACATGATGTGAGGTCTCTGTTTTGAATAAGCCAGGCCAGTCCTGATTGTGGGTCTTCTCGGGGAGAAGACACTTCCGTCATTCCCTTCTCTGCTTCACTCTCACTGTTTCTAGCCAAACAAAAACCAGAAGGTGAAAGAGACTTAACAACAACAACAACAACAACAACACACACACACACACACACACACACACACACACACCCCAAAACAAAAAACAAACAGAAAAACCCAAACAGCAAAAGCTGGCAAGATACTGAAAGCCCAGGGTTTGATCTGAGGAAGCCAAGCTTTGTGCCCCTTTGTTTCCTTTCCTGTGCCCAGGAGTTCTGCCCTTTTGCTCCTTCCTCTAGCTGGGAGATGTGAGGGCAGAGCAGTGAGCCACCACCCAGAGCCTCAGAGCCTCCCACCTCCCACCCAGGCTGCAGTTTGCTTGGGGTGGTGGTCAGATCAAAGGGACCTAGAGGGAGCAGACTTGAGGCTTTAAACTGGCACCCCTCCACAAAGGCTCCCACAGCTTCTGCGTCTCTTCTTGCTGGGTTTCCCAATCCTGAATGCTGCCCACAGAACTGGCAGGACACGGGATAAAAATGAGAAAATAGTCCAGTGGGGCGGAAGGATTTATTTCCCACCCAGAATAACTTGCCTTGGGAGCAGAGCAATGTTCACCTTTCATCATGATGCAGTGATTTTCTCTCCAACTCAGGGCTAGATTTTTGTTTTTGCTTTTGCTTCTCGAGTGGGAAATTCTCTTTCCTTTCAGTCCACCCCCAGGCACTTATTGGTAACTCAGGAGAGCGGTAATTTTTTTAAAATTATTATTTCAATGAATCTCAACCTGAGGTGGGTTCAAAACTCTTAGCCATATTCTTAATCCTTAAACCTCTTTCCTGTATTTAAAAATAAAAATAAAAAAAAACAAGCACGGAGTTAAACACTTTTGTTTCTGCATTATCATATTTGCATTTAAATAGAGTATTTTCTCCACCACCACTCCCCTCCCCGCTTTTTGTCCTTTATTCTGAGTTACTCGGGGGGCCTGCTATAAATTATGAAGTCAGTCTCAGAGTTTGCTCCGACCACAGTGCTGTGTTTACATTCCTTCCAAGGCAGCCGGCATGGTCGTAATTTATATCCTAAACACTTGAACGTAACTTGTTTATACAGAGAATGACGGGACCTCAAACTCCAGGCGGGTCTGGCCAACCGCATCCGGAGAACCAGCGCGCCCCCTGGTGGAGCAAGAGACAGGTGCATGATGATCTGGGCTCCAAAAAGCGCTAAGACAAGACAAAGCTGGTGCTTATCAGTATAGACATTTAGAACACCTCACCGTCGGGAATTACGCTTTCCGCTTTTAGGAAGCACTTCTGATTTTCTCTATTGTATCCTTCCCGTCTACAGTTTCATCCTGAACGCTGATGGAGACTCATTAACCCTCCTGACCTTATTTACTATCTGCTAAGATCTTGACACCTCTAAGCTGCTAGAGTTCTCCTCAGCTAAGGTCACTGTTTCCTTCTGAGTCACAATGGCTTCTCTCTTAGCTTCCCCTCCCTCCAAGACACAAGCACACAGACATGTTAGCAGTCATTCTTCTTTTCATTTTGTTTTCAAGTAAAGAAACGTGTTTAAATGTTTCCGGAATACTGGTGAGACATTCTAAAATAAGTGCTACAGTAGTTTTCGGACTGAAAATAAATAACTCAATGAGGGGGGTCCGAATCTCTCAACTGTTTGTATACTTTGGGGACGGAACCCATATGCCAAACCCTTGCTCTGTCGCTGAGTTTACCAACCCACACATTTCATCAAGTGTGCCTCCAGTCTTCAGAACTTCTGCTCACTAGCAGAATAAAACGATATGCAAAAGGATATCTGAATATTTTGTGAAGGAATGACTGGCTTTTGGTGTGTCTGTTTTTAGTTAGAGCTGTGTAAACCGAGAAGGAAGGGAACAGGTGAAGAAGGCCATGCCAGGGCTGGGTGGAGGTTGTTAGTGAGCCCCACTCGGTTACCTAGTTAATCCTTTCTGTTTCCCCATGAGGTGGGGGCAGTGAGTTTCACCAGCACAGCAAATACCCGAGCAAAGAGCACAGAGAGCAAAGGGTGATCTGACTCACACTTTGGAAATTTTAGTCGGTGGGTTTGGCAGGTGGTTTTTAGGCCTGAATGGTGGAGCACATCATGATGGAAGCGTCTGGTGGTGCAAACTATTCCCCTCAGATCTGGGGAGTTAGAAAGAAAGGAAAGGATGGAGCCCCACAACCTACCTAGTTAAGCTCCCCAATGATCTGAAGGCCCCCCCACTTAAGCCCACTACCTATAGGCTCTACACCTCTACTAACATCAGAGACAGCACACAGGCCTTCAGAAGCCACTCCAGATGCTAACTATAGCATGGAGATCTTGGTCCAGTTTACAGATAATCCTTAGATCATGTGTTGAGGGATCTGGCCCACACCCATGTATTTTCCAGAACTTTCCAGGAAAGCTTTTTCATCTGGCACTGCAGACACAGGCAAGGTGGTGGTCTTCTTTCAGAAGCAGTGGTTCTCAGACCCCATGGAACCTCAGAATGGCCTGGAGGGCTTGTTAAAAAGGGGGCTGCTGGGATTCAGTGGGTCTGGACAGAGCTCAAGAAGTGGTATTTCTCATAAGCTCGGAGATGCTGAAGGTATCCAGGGACTACACTCTGAAGCCTACAGCGCTAAAAAAGACACTTTGGATGAGATACTTTTATAGGTTTGCCTGGTCTGTGTTGAGGCTAACCTATTAATTAAGTGAGCAGAGATCTAAGAAGTTAGGGTTTTTAAAACAGTTTTTCTTCCCCAAATATCTCTCTCATTGGTTACTAGAAAACACAAGGTCAAATTTTGAAACTTATACCAAAAAATAAGGTCTTCTCATTTTTAGCCAAATGTACGAGTTCTTGTTTTAGTCAACAAATGTTGAAAAAAAGAAAGAAAGAAAGAAAGAAAGAAAGAAAGAAAGAAAGAAAGAAAAAAAGAAAGAAAGAAAGAAGGAAAGAAGGAAAGAAAGGAAGAAAGAAAGAGAAAGGAAGGAAGGAAGGAAGGAAGGAAGGAAGGAAGGAAGGAAGGAAGGAAGGAAGGAAAAGTCCAGTGACATTTCTACAGCCCCCTGCCTTAAAACAAAAAATCTCAGTACTCAACACAGAACACAATGTTGGACAGACTCCTCCAAACAGAAGGAGGCTAAGAAAAGAAATTCTTCCATTTTCTGTACAAAGTCCTGAGCGTGTACTAGAGAGAAGTCAAAGCGGGCTGGGCTCTCTGACAGAGAGCCGTGAAGAGCCCTAGGCACAGAGGGGTCAGGCCAGAGCAAGGCTGGAGGAGGAGAGAAGGAAAGCAGGAAGGGGCAGGGGAGGGGGAAGGAGGGGAGAAAAGAAGGGGGAGACATGAAGAAAAATGAGAGGAGAAAGGGAGAAGAAAAGGAAGGGAGAGAACACAGAGGAAAGGGAAGAGAGGGACAGGGACAAAGTGGGGGGGGGGGGAGAAGGTGAAGGGAGAGGGAGGGAAAAGCAAGGTCTGGACTGGGAACAAGGCTCCAGCCCATAGGAAGAGCAGCCACGAATACCTACTCCTGTCCCCTGAGGCTCCGCTATGTCTGGTTTCCAGTACCAACTCTTTGGCTGAAAGGCCAGCACACTTGTTTCCGTGGGCTTCTGCCTGGATTCTGGGAGGGGAGTTTTCTAGCTGGGCGTGCTCAGATTCTCTGAACAGCTGCAGCAGGTTCTAGAAATTTTATAAGAACATTTCCTTTAGGAAGAGGGAGTCTGGTCTTGTGGGGAGATTGGTCTATCAGGATATGACGCTGCGTGGCATAAAGTAGAGTGGGGTGCTTTCTCAAAAGAAAACCTGCAGATTCAGGGTTTATTAATTACTGTGCATCATGCAGATTAATTCAGAAAGGCAGCAGCTTATTTAGGATGGAAATATATTATAATATATTTTATCAGAACGGAAATACATTTTACCCAACCTGCTTCTGGTGAAATAGAATCGTAGCAAGGGAAAATACCACAGATGTAGACCTGGGGCCCGGGAAGTCCACAGCACACAGACGGCAAGATCACTGGGGAAAGAATGAAGGCTCTGGAAGCTCTTCTGGAGTTCAGAGCGCTCCAAGGCCCCAGCAAGCCAAGCAGTAACTATGGAGCTTGCACTCTCTAGGCCTTGTGTGATAGATGGATGTTATGGATCTTGTCCATTCAGGCCTGGGTCACCAGAACTCTTGCCATAAATGCTTGTGAGACAACAGCTGAGTTCTGAGGGGGCAGTTGAGAGCTAATGCCCCAGACTGCTCTATTCCCATAAAGGCCTACCACAAGCTTAAAACTGCGTTTAAATGGGCCAAGCCTGACCAGAATATAGGGTGAAGAACAGCTTCTTCTTCTTCTTCTTCTTCTTCTTCTTCTTCTTCTTCTTCTTCTTCTTCTTCTTCTTCTTCTTCTTCTTCTTCTTCTTCTTCTTCTTCTTCTTTTCTCTCTCTCTCTCTCTCTCTCTCTCTCTCTCTCTCTCTCTCTCTCTCTCTCTCTCTCTCTCTCTCCTGGTGGTCATTAGCTACCATTAGCTACCATTCTGGTCCCTCCTGCTACTCACTCTTAAGTAGCCAGCACCAAGCATGATGGGACCATCAGGGGACAGTGTGGCCGGACCAGCCGAGCCAGGGGACCAGTGATGGCCAACCCGCTCAGCCACTCTGGCAGAAGAAGGAAAGTGGAACACTTTTGCTCCGTAGGGTTGAAGCATAAGCTTGGCGGATTCCAAAGTCATCAAGTAACCTAACAGACATTCACCCTCAGGGGTGGCAGTGTCCTGATGACACGTCTGTGTTCAAAGATGGCAAGCAGGCTGTGTAAGCTTCAAGAAACTGGGAGCAGTAAAGTGGTACCCATAGCTGTGGCACCCTGAGGGCCTCCTATCCTTTTTGGTCACCTCATCTGGTGAGGATTGGCCTCCTTTTTTTTTTTTTTTTTAAAGAAACTCCTTGGGATGATCAGAATCTTATTGATATTTTTCTAAGTCCTTCAAGGATGGCCATCGACAGATGAGGAAACCTCATATGCTAAGAGTCCCAGGAGGTCTCCTGATCATGAGATGGCCTTGCATATGTGTACACCTACCTGGCAAGATATTACATGATCAGATACCCACCAATATCCAACTCACAACAGTCAGTCCAGCCAAGGCTGGATTGGCTTCTGCACAGCCACACCCAGCAGCCCAGGCATGTTGTTCCATCAGTCCATAGACAGACATATTTTGCTTTAGGGTAAATTCTGCAGAGAAGGAAGGACCATCCCAGCAGGCAGCTAGCTGTGACTGCTCTTAATACATTACTAAGACTTTGCAAAAGCCTTGTGGGGGGTCAAGGAGATACACTAATTTGCATCCAGGACATAGGCTAGTTGGACAGTGGGCTCAATGGCCTGGCCTCACCTTCTTCTGAGCACGCCAGGTGTCAATATGCTGATTGGTATGAAGGCCAAGACTGTAGAGATCCTAAAGTGTAAAACAGATGCAAAGTCTACAACCTTAATTCGAGAAGATAGATCTTGTCTGCCCTGGGAATCAGGACAACAAAGGTAACCAGGCAGGATACTCCAAACCAAGCATGCCAAAGCTACCACTAAAAGAAAATGCACCCTGGTAGGCACACTCTCACACGCTAACACACAGAGATAAACACACTGGGATGCTCATGCACACACAAACACACTCATACATGTACTCAGATGTAGTCGTGTAAATACTTAATACACAGGGACTTGTGTATATACAAAGATACACCTATACACACAGACTTATAGACATATATGGACATGTGTATATATAAACACACTCATACACAGATGTACACACATACCTGGACATTTGTGCATGTGGTTGTGCACAAACGGTCATCCATGCACATACTCAAAGAGGTACAAACATAGTTAGGTACTTGTACACATTCAGAGTTGTAACCATAAATACACCCACACCTTGACTCTTGTGCACACACAGATATACTCACACAAAGACATGCAGATGCATCGGAACATTGATGCCCTTACAGAGACACATCCACACGTGTTACTCACAGGAAGGCATACAGACGTATCTACCTTTTGTTCTGGTTCTGGGCCCACCACAATGGATGGAATCCTCTGAAACTATGTGCTAAAAAGTAAAAACTTCAAAATAAAATGAAATATAGGAATTTGCTGGAGGCCAGAAGTCCTAAGTCTTAGGTTCAACAGGGACATTCCTTCTCAGAGCTGGAGGGGAAGGTCTGCTGAAGGTCCCTCCTTGACATGAGAGGCCATCTTCTCCCTGGGCCCTCACATGACCTCCTGATCTGCATGGCTCTTCCATACCCCAAAGCTCCCTTTTTATGAGGGACCAATCAGGTTAGACTGGGCCTGCCTTAGGGACCTGCCTGATGGACGTCACTGCCTCAGTGAAGATGTAGTCTTCAAATGAGATCACTGGTGGTTTGGACTCTGTATTAGAGTTCTCCACAGGAACAGGACAGTGGGAAAGGGACTTATACAAAGGCTGGGTAGGGCCACAATGGAGGGTGTTAGAGAACCAAGGAAAACAGTTGCTGAGTCCTAAAAGCTCAAAGTCTTGGAACAAGAGGAACCCATGAGGACCAGAGATTAGCTAAGTGCATAAAAGTGCTTGCTGCTCTTACAGAGGGCCACAGTTCAGTTCTCAGCACCCATGTCAGGCTGCTTGCAACTGCCTGTCAACTCCAGCTCCAGGGATCTTATGCCCTCTTCTGGCCTCCAAAGGTACCCATACTCATACACACACACACACACACACACACACACACACACACACACACACACACACACACACACATTTTTTAAAAATGAACCTTTTTGAAAAAAGAGAGAACGATGATGCATGCCCAATTGGAGGCTGAAGGCCTGAAAGCCCGTGGGAGAGTTGCTATGCGAGCCCATGTTCAGAGGCTGAGGAGCCTAGAGCTTGATCCATCATTGATGGGAGTAGGGGGAAAAGTTCTCACTTGGAGTCCAGCATGTGGACCTGCAAGCTTCTACCTCTACTGTTGTCCCTTGGGCCACCAACATCTGGGAAGGTGCTGCCCACACTGTGAGGGGGTGTTCAGTTCACTGGCCCACGTGCCAGCCATCTCTGAAAACATCCTCACACACAGATCAAAAGCACTTCCCAGGAGTCTCTCAATCCAGTCAAACTGACTAGTTAACCATCAAAGACTCTAGCTTATTATTATTATTATTATTATTATTATTATTATTATTATTTTTGGAAGTGTATGTGGGAGAGGAACTTAATCGAACCCGTAACCATTGTTCATCAGGTCTGCAGAAATCAGAGATATTCCTGGTCTCCAGGATTCTCCACACAGGCTGCCTGTGCTGCTCTATGCTTGTTTCTAGAGAAGTAAGTCCAATGAAGGACGGTGGTGAAGGGATGGCACACTTCTTTCCTTGAACCCTCGGTGTCTGCATGATAGACTATTTCCTCCAAGGCAAAAGCTCTCTAATGCAACCGTGGGTTCAGGACCCTCTCGGGTGCACTCTTGGAGGGAAAAGGCTGGAGTTCCTCTCCATGTAGTGCTGGAAGGGGCCAGGCTGTCTGCAGCATGGACGGCTTCTGCTCCCAAGGGGAAGGAGATCAGATCTTGGCAATGATGTTCCATTTTCTGAATTTGGGAAACTCCATGAACATGAGTGGTGACGCTGTCCCCATCAGTTCTCCCCCGCACTTCTGCAGCATTGTGCACATCTTAAAAGAGATGCCCTGAGCACCAGGTTCTGCTAACTAGCCATGTGCCACACCCTGGGTCAGTTATTAAAATGTCTCATGCCGGGCGGTGGTGGCGCATGCCTTTAATTCCAGCACTCGGGAGGCAGAGCCTGGCAGATCTCTGTGAGTTTGAGGCCAGCCTGGTCTACAGAGTGAGATCCAGGACAGGCACCAAAACTACACAGAGAAACCTTGTTTCAAAAAACCAAATAAAATAAAATATCTCATAAGGTACATCTCACTAACTTTTTTTTTTTTTTTTTTTTTTTTTTTTTTTTTTTTTTTTTTTTTTTACATATACTGACTTGCTAATGGTCACAATTCACAACTGGGGTTCCTGAAACTCCAACTTGAATCCCCACACATCTGAGTCAGGCACCTTGGGAGATGAACTGGATGACAACCACAAAGTACACAGTGTGGAAGCTACTCTAGAAAGACATGCATGCCCATGCTCACCCTGGCAGTTCCAAGATACAGTGGGCCTGTGTTAGGGTGTTAGTGTCAAAGGCCCCAATTATAATCTATATCACAGAGCAACAGAATGGACCACAGCAAATGCAATGTGCTTGCCTCCAGGATGCCTATGCTTTCTCCCAAGGAAGCCAGCTGCTCCAGGTAATAGGTCCCCCCCCCCCCCCCCCGCCCCATAATAAGCTTCTCCTCTCATGCAGTAAGCCAGAACAGGAAGCCAAACTGAAAAGGTATAACAACAGGCATATTGAATAAAGCAACTTCTAGGCAGATTCTTCAGTCCCAGAGATCAAGGCCAGAGAAGCCACATGCCCAAACTAAAGCAGGGAGATTTTATAGGTTGCAGGTGAGGGGTGATGATGTCTGCCAGAAGCTGGGTTTGTACCCACGTGTGGTCAAAAGCTGAGTGCTGAGGTGGGGACTTGAGTCGGGGCAACTTCAGACGAGGAAGCCGCAGTGGCCACCAAGAATGCAGAACTGGGCTTTTGGGTGCCTTTGCTTGGTTGGGAGACTTTCTGAACAGGCTGGGTTTGGAGCGGGGTGGGGGATCAGACCTTTCTAGACTGTGCAGGGACAAGCCAGAGGCTCCAACCCAGCACCGGTTCCCTCAAGCTATGCTAATCAGTATGAGTGGTAGCAAAGCATGTCTAGGTTTGGGCTGGCTAGTTTTATGTCAACTTGACACAAACTATAGTCATCTGAGAGAAGGGAGCCTCAACTGACAAAATGCCTCCATAAACTTGTGTGAACAAGCCTGCAGAGCATTTTCTTAATCAGTAATTGATGTGAGAGGGCCCAGTCCATTGTGAATGGTGCCACCCTGGGCTGGTGGTCCTGGGTTCTATAAGAAAGCAGGCTGAGCAAGCTGTGAGGAACAAGTCAGTAAGCAACACTCCCCCATGGCCTCTGCATCAGCTCCTGCCTCCATCTGTCCTTCTGGGTTGAGCTCTTGCCTTGGCTTCCTTCAGTAGATTGTGACTCCAGGTATGCAAGCCAAATAAACCCTTTCCTCCCCAAGTTGTTTTTGATCACAGTGTTTGATCACAGCAATGGTAACCCTACCTAAGACAAGGCCCTAGCCTTTGCTTCTAAGGGTAAAGGCTAGTGGGCTAGGAGCCCCCAGGGAGCGGAGGCTGAATTTACTGTTAGGACACAAGCCACAACAACCGGAGGAAAGATAAACAGATCTGACTTGGCCAGGAGAACTCAATATGGATTCCTGGGTATGGAGGACAGGGGCAGAACATGGACGGACCTGGGTCCAGCCTATGAGCGTGGCCCCAACCCTGATTCCCTATGAGAATTCCCCAGCTCCCATGATTAGATTCCCCACAACCATGCTCCAGCTCCTTTGTTTCTCAGATCAGAGCAGAGGGTGAGTCACTGAGGGTTTTTAATTTGGAAAACAAGGTCACAGAAGAAAGAAAGAAACCACAATTCTATTAACAATTATGTGCATAACAAGGACAGGGTTACAACTTTCCTTTTTCTTCCCCCAGTTCAGTGCCAACATTAGAGGAGGCTTTTCAAAACTTCTGAGCAGGCTCAAGTCTCCTGGAACAAACGAGAGGTGACTTGGGAGTGGGGAGCAGGTGGGGGTAGGGCATGGATAGTTTGACTCTAGTATTTGCCGCCATCGGCCCCCAGGTGAAACCATTAAACCTGATTGAACTTACCAGGTTTTTAGGAAGAGCTGGGCTATAAAGACACTCTCTGGGGAACGGGCATTAAGAACCCAAATCAAGCACCCCGCATGAATGAGAACAAATATGATGAGTTGAAATCCTCACAGCCACTCTGGATTGTTACTTTGCACCCTAAGAAAACAGGAACCAGAGGTCAAGGCCCTCAGGGAAGGGTGATTGAGGACCACCCTGTGTCCTGGACTTTGCAGTTTTGAAAATCAGCCCAGAAGCTCTGAGCAGCGGGGCAGATTGCTTTGCTTTCCTGTCCCCTCTGACTTCGTGGTAGGCCTGCACTGTCACTACCCTGTTTGACGTTGGACTGCCTCCACAGATAGGGCCGGGGTGGGAGGTCCTGACTGGCTTGGAGCTGTGTGAATGGCTACCACATTTCCTTCTCCCTAGAAGCCTGGGCCTGTGAGAGAGAGAGACCCACGCTGTAGCCACAGCCCCGTGGGGTCCCCAGCTCTACTGCCGCCACCACTCCCTGGGACCCAATCCTCCTCTCCATGGTATTGTATTCCCATCCTCAGCACCGCGAAAAGCCCAGAGCCAGCCCAGACATCCCTTTACACACCTATGTGCCTGCGACTCAGCTCAGCAGTGGTTGTCAGGAATCATCTGTGAGAACAGAAGCTTCCCCTGTCCCTGGAAAAATCACCAGGACGTTATTAACTTCCGAGGCCAGACACATGTTTTCCATAGATTTCAAGTGCTAGTGGCCACCGCAGAGGAACACGGCCTTTGAGGATGAAGAGCGTGTAATTAAGACATAATCTCTCCCGCTTTGTAATATATGAAGCAGTAAATGGCTGCTGAGGTGGAGTCGGCATGTCAGCTTCCCTGTGTCCTGAAATATCCACAAGCTGCACACCTTCCCCTCCAGGCTTTCTTTGAAGGTTGCTGCAGCCTTGCAGCCCAGAGCAGCTGCAGACACGAAGCCAAAAGCTTCCCTTCTGGGTCCCTGTGCTTGGTGTTGCTTGATGGAGATTTACACTCAGGACCACCTGGGAGCCCAGCTGCATTGACAGCAGACCCTGGGCAAAGCAGGCAGCAGCGCTCATTCCCAGATAGCAAGGGGCCTTTGCTTTGGCTGGGGCCAGGGCTGGTTGGTGGTCAGGGGGTTTTGATTGTATAAACATACAGCTTTCCATCAGAGCTCCCTTCATCAGGTGCAAGCCAGAAAAAGGCCTCATGTGGTGTTTTCAGAACTCTGCCTTTGATAGAACTCAAAAGCTTACACTTCATGGATCTTTCCACGAGAGAAAAAGAAGCTCCCAACAATTTTACATTTGTCTGTGCAGAACTAACAAGGGCTGTGGCTGATCACCCAAGAATATGGACTGTGGTCAGCCATTTAAGAATATGGCTTTGACAATTTAGAGTCTCTATATTGAGATTCTTGCTAGGTAACATAACCTTAAACCCTGGGGCAAAACCAATTTTTAAAAACTTTTAAGTTGTTTTGTTTTTTCAGATGAGTCTTACCATATTGGCCAGGCTGGCCTTAAATGTTGGGCCCAAGCAATCCTCCTGCCTCAGGCTCCCCACTGGGTGGCATGTGGCTATACCTGTCTGAAGCTAATGTCTAGGAAAGAATGTCACAACTCCCAAGACATGCAACCCATCCACTCAATCATCCACCACACCTCACTTACCGACCCACAGAAGCAGGTATTTGGGAAGGATGGCTCAGTACAGCACTCCCGTTCTGAGTGGCACACGAGCAGGAATCTGTGGTAAGTGAAGTTGACATGGAAGAGTCTTCTTTGGGTCATATTCACTCCACTGAGAGCATAGTCCAGGTACCAGCCGTCTTCTGGCTAATGGAATTCAGATCAGGGAAGTCACTGTCACCTGTCAATCCTAGCTGTGATCCAAGAAATTCTGAACCAATTCCCCTCCAGTCCAGCTCCAAAAACTAGAAACACACAACTTGTTTGTACAGCTCACACGTTACGTCCCTTTGTCTCCCCTGCCCCCCAACTTCTTTTGTCTTGTGAAATACATCTCTGTAGCCACCTCAAACCTCTTTCCTATCTTAGAGAGCTTGAATGCTGATCTTTAGAGCTTTAAATTTGTCCCTTTGTAGGTAGGGGGTAGGGTGGGGAAGTGTGCATGTACCCATGTGAACCCATGTGTACCCATGTGTGGAGGCCAGAAGGCAACATCAGATGCCTTGCTGGACTGCTGTCCACCTTAGTTTTGAGACAAGGTCTCTTACTGAACCTGGAGCTCACTGATTCTGCTGGGCTGGCAGGCCAGCATGCCCCAGGACCTGCCTGTCTCTAATGCCCAGCACTAAGGTTACATGGGATACTACAGGAGCAGAAATGACTCAAAGACAGCTGCCTGGCTTTTCATATGGGTGCTGAGGATCTGAACCCAGGTCCTCAAGCCTGCAGGGCAAGCACTTTACCAACTGAGCTTTCTCTCTAGCCCTCTTGACTGTATTCTATTTTTAATGAACACATAATGGCACATAGTAGATATGTAATGTCTTACACACACAAATACATATTGTGCAGCTAAATAAGCCTGCCTCCTCCCAGCATCCTTTTTCCCTTACAAAATGATCCTGTGTCAGCGTGGGCATGCCTGTGTTTCATCTCTTTTTGAGACAATGTGTGTATAGACCAGCATTTGGATGTGCTCCTAGACTCACAGTTGGGTCGCGCCCTGTCCGAAGTCATCTTAACGTGCAAATGTCCTAGGTTGACAATGCGTTCGGCCCACCAAACTCACTGCAGATCCTAGCTGAGCGGCACAGCTGCAGTGGAGACCTGGCGGTTTTCCTCTCCAGATCCTGGAGCCAACAGGAAGCTGTCACTCACTGCCACTGCCTGGCATCAAGGGAGAGATGCAAATGCAAGCCTGCAACTATGGTTTCTACCAAATGCATATCATCTATGCCGCAGTGAAGTCAAAGCCCAGACAGCCCAACCACTGTAAGTGGGAATCATCTCCAAGTAAATGGAGTTAACTTTTTTGTGTGCTATAATTTCAACATGCACTAAAATAAAGAGTGGCTCCCTCCAGCTTTGCAGCTGATTTTCTCTTGATTCTCATGTGGCTGCTGGTAAGACCTCCAAGGATCTTGTTGAATAAAGGGGTGATGTTTCTTGAACACAAATCACCTTCCTCCTGTGTAGGAAGGGGCGACACTTCTGCCTGAACTGCGGCCTGCATATGTGTTGACACTGTTCTTACAGAGAGGGGCACACATGTCTATTCTCTCCAGAGAAGGGACCAACAAGTGACCAAAGTAAGGGTACATCAAAGCTGGACTGACTGGGTGACCCAGTGAATTTTATTAGGATTGCATGGCAAGGGGTTGCTTACGGGAGCAAAAATGACTGAAAGACAGCTGTGACAACAAAGCCCACTCAAGCATGGGTCACAGTTCATGACACCTGGAAACCTGGAGCACACTGCTCAGCCCAGAGGAGCTCAATAGGGTAGAGGGTATCTCTCCCAGGAATCCCAGCGGGGCTCTCCTTCTTCCAGACAGTTCCTGCTGGTCTGAGCCTCGTTATGTAGCTCAGCTAATCTAGGTGTGTCTCTCTGCAGGTCTTAGAATTTATATATGCTTGTGGGGGGAGGGAGCCTAGCAAATCTGGTCAGTAAAACTACTAACTTGTTTACTTCCTGAGCTCAGTGAGCTTCCTGGCAGCATGGAATGTTTCACCTTATGTAGACAGACGTTTCTTTCCCACCAGCCAGTTCCCAAATAACCAACTCAGAGGCCGAATATGAATTATAAATGCTCAGCAGATAGCTCAGGCTTGTTGCTAGCTAACTCTTACATTTAAATTAACCCCTGTTTCTTATGCATTGCTTTGCCATGTGCTTGGTATCTTTTCTCAGTACAGCATGCCCATTTTACTTCTCTGTGTCTCCTTGCTACTCTTCTGACTCTCTGCCCTTCCTCCTCCCTTCATTCTCTCTGTGTCAGGCTGTCTCAACCAATCTCTTCTTGCTCTGCTATTGGCCAATCAGTTATTTTTTTTTTTATTAACAATGAGCATAATCCACAGCAATCTTCCTTAGAACATCCTGTGTCATAAGGAGTTTCTCTCCAAGGTAGAAGTTTTTAATCCCTGAGACTGTTACATAACAACACTAAGGGAAAAAAAGGAACATGAATCAAAGAAATTTAGGTGCCAAGGAACTTGCCAGGGGGAAGATGTTTCCAGCAACCACCTTTTGGAAAGTTTGGCTGGCCTTTCAGAGCGTGGAGGAAGTCAATACAGAGACCCTTGCAGCCTGCCTTTTCCTCAGCTGCCTTTGGGCTTCCCAGTCCAACCAGAGCAGTCACTGTGCCCTGTGGTGGAAGGGGAGTGTGCGCTGAAGGGAAACCTCAAGCCGTGGTGTAGAGCTTCAAACACAGTTCTGTGGCTTTGGGTTTTCTTACAAGAATCAGAAAAAAAAAAATACACTTTATTTATGTGTACATGCAGAAACCATTGAATTTCAGTATAAAATGGCAATCTGGGGAGGGTGACACATCAAACTAAGTCTGTGAGACTAGTAGACAAGCCCTGCATCATGGTGGTACCATTCAGCTGGGCTGGGTCCCATCTCTGGCTTTGGGAGAGCACAGAATTCAGACCTCCTCGTCTGAGTGCCCAGCATCCAAGGCCCTGCCAGTTGGCTGCCTGGAAGTGGAGACAGAAATGCTGCTAACACCAGCTGACCTGTTTACCTTACCACAGACCCTCCATGGGCAGGAGCTGACTGGGAGGTGGAATGGGAACAGCAAGCAGACCCCAGGCCCACTAGCAGGACAGCCTGTCCACACGTGTGATCTCACCCAGGCCTCCCTTAACCTTTAGCGGAGAGGCCTCAGGCATTGCATAGAAAGAAAGAGTTGAGGCTGAGAAAAATGAAGTGGCTTACCCGGCCATGAGACAGCTTACCAAAGGGCCAGGAAAGGTCAGGGTTTACTTACCCAGGGCTTAGATTTCCAAAGCGAGTCCATTGCCTCAGGAATCCAGAGGGGATAAGGTTTTCCTGGTGTCTGAATCCCATTTGCAATCTGATGAGCCATTCTCGGCAAAGTCAAGAGATCTCAAAACCGGCCCAGGAGCTGGCTTAGGAACTGAATTATACTTGCCTTATAGTCACAATGGCCTGGATTCTATCCTCAGACCCCATGTTCAAAAAACAAAACAAACAAAAACCAGGTATGGCTGTGTGTGCTTGTAATCCAAGCTCTAGGGGAGACAGAGGTGGATCCCTGGGACTTGCTGGCTGCCCAGTCCCACTTGGTAAGTTCCAGGCTATGAGAGACCCTTTTAAAAAAGGTGCATGACTCCAAGGTTGTCTTCTGCCCCCCCCACACACACACCAGAAAGCCTAGTGGTTCTCCACCAGGCATAATATTTTGTGGTGAGAATGTAGGGAATATTTGTCAGTGTTGAGAATATTTTGGGTGTAAGACCATGAGGAAGGATATTAAAGTCCATAGAGGCCCCACAGTACATCAGGCAGCTCTCTATAATAAAGGGACACTTGTCTCCAAGTGCCTTTTGATAAAAGCTGAGATGCTCTGGTCTATTGGGGTAAAGCAAACAAACTTTATACATAACTCCTTTTAAGCAGTGTCATAAACCAGGTGTGGTGGCACACACCTTTAACCCCAGAACTTGAGAGGCAGGGGCAGGAGAATATCTGAGTTCAAGGCCAGCCTGGTCTACATGGTAGGTTCCAGACCAGCTAAGGCTTCATAGTAAAACCCTGTCTCCAAAACAAACAAATAAACAAACAAACAAAAAGTGTCATGCATCTTTAAGGGAACCAGGGCCTCCGGAACTACATCATGTTCCCCGTCTGTTTCTCTTGGTAAAAGGTATACTGTTGTTGGGGCCTACCCTTTGTTTAGGCCTACCATATTGCCTAAATACGTGTGCCACGGCTCCTCAATCCAAGTCTTTGTTTTCCATGGTTTCAGTTATCCACAGTCAACCACAAACTGAAAAGACTAAATGGAAAATTCCAGAAATAAATAATTCATGTTTTAAATTGCAAAGCATTTCTGAATAGCAGGATGAAATCTCCCATGGCCCTCTTCCCTCCTGCCTGGGATCTGAATGACCCCCTTGTCCATCATATCCATGTTGTGGACACTACCCACCCAGAAGTCACTTAACATCTTGGTTACCAGATGGGCTATGGTGGCTCTATAGCGATTCTATGCAAGCAACGTCATCTTATTTAACAAGAGATATGAAAGAGCAGTGGGGTTGGCAACTTTATCACAACACATTGTCCTAATTGTTTCCTTTTGTAGTGGTCGTTGTTCTTATCCTCTTGCTGTACCTAACTGAAAAATTTATATTAAGCCTGCATATTTAAGAAAAACAATATGCACCGGGCGGTGGTGGCGCACGCCTTTAATCCCAGCACTCGGGAGGCAGAGCCAGGAGGATCTCTGTGAGTTCGAGGCCAGCCTGGGCTACCAAGTGAGCTCCAGGAAAGGCGCAAAGCTATGCAGAGAAACGCTGTCTCGAAAAACCAAAAAAAAAAAAGAAAAACAATATGCAATGTTCAGTACCATCTGCACTTTCAGAAATCTTGAGCATGGGGAGAGTGGATTCTCAATAACATCTTTAAACATCCCCTGTCTCACCTGAAGTTGATACACATGACCTGAACTGTCACAAGAACGTAAAGGAAGAATCTGCATGGTTCAGCAAGAAAAGAGACAGGGTACACATGCAGGGCACTTCCTGTGCCCTGAGCACAAGGACTTTGAAAACACTGAATCTTCCAGGGGCAACAGTTGTTTGGAGCTCCTGATGAAGTGATGTTCCCCGAGTTCCCCGGGTTTATGATGGGATGTTAACATCCTTTCTCAGTGGCAGCTAGTTCATCGTCATTCCATACCATCCCAGATGGAGGCGGCTCTAGCTGCAGAGGCCCATGGGGAGCTCAAGAGCAGTCCCAGCCCAGGGACAGCTCTTCCTCCCCAGATGAAAAAGGAGATGTTTGTGATGTGGCGGTTCCCAGCTCCACTGCTCTGGGGCATTCCTACATCTGGCAATACCAGAAACCACAAGCCAAACACAGAATAATTCAAGTCTTAACAAAGGAACAGTCTAGAAGGCCTCCAGCCCATGAACCTACTATCATTTCATTTCTCTTCCTCAGACTATCCCCTTCTAACATCTTCAATTATGGAAGGACAATTTAGCCACCAAACATATAGACATATTAATCCCTTATACCAATAGGTTAAGTTTCTCTACAGTTATTTTTCTTCATCATTAAACAAAAGTTCTGAAATCTCGATTATAATTTGAAAAAACAAAACAAAACCAGAAAACGGATTAACCATAATGCCACACTTCCAGGGACCGGAACAATAGACACAGAGGTGTGAAGAGCCGGCAAGTCTGCCAGGCTGGGCTGATGAAAGCCTCAGTCACAGCAGCTGTGTGTGCGTGTGTACAAGTAGGCTGATTTCCCAGAGCCCCAGACTTCATGTAGAATCTCCTCATTTTCAAATATCGGTTCACTTTTTTAAAGCTTTGCACTGGCTACATAAAACACATCTGCAGGTTAAGTACAAACAACAGGCCACCCTTTTGAAAGCTGGGCTATGGAGTTCAGCCTCAAACCAAGATGAATGGCAGAAATGGCCACAGGTTTGAATGTTTTACAGTTTGAATAACCTGAACACACTGAAGGGAATGTCCTCAATACTATTTATTAATGGCCCTGTCTCTGAACTTACCAAGAGATTGGAAAAAGGATAATGTTACAGAAGGAAGGATGTCAGCGAATCAAAACTCCTCATTGTGCACTTTACCAGGAAGACATCTCAACTGCCAGAGATGCATGCATGTAATTAAAACCTTTAACGAGAAGATCTGAAGATTAGAAGATTCTCAGGCAAGTAATGACATCACTATGATGCCATAGGGTCAGGACTTCTGGTGCCAACCCAAGTGGAAGGGACATCTTGAAAGGATTAGTGAATATTAAGAATAGCAAACTCCTCTTTCCAGTGCTCATGCCATAGGAACTGGAATTTCCATTTACAGAAGTGGTGCTGGGTAGCTGTGCCTCACACTATCATTCTGCAAAGAACTTCCCAGCGTCACTAGAGAGCATCTGCCATAACACAGGGTTCTTACTTTATTCTCCATAAATCAAGCTCAATCACGGGCTCAAGTTCAGCTGTTCTTTTTTCTTCCCCATAGAGTCTCATTATGAAGCCTAGGCTGGCTTCAAACTCATGACCCTCCTGACACAGCCCACTAAGTACTGAGATCATAACTCTGGCCACATGCCCAGCTAGTTTATGTGCCTTTTACTTTGGGCATCTATGCCACAGAGCCCGGGCATATAGAAATGAGCTGAGCACTCACTAACTGCATGGATTCCTAGGGAAATGGTGAAATTAACGTGGGTACCCAAGGATCCATGGAACTGTGAAGCAGTAAAGAGTTCAGTGAAGGCCCCAAGCAGCCTACAGTAGCATGTACATGGGAGAGGCCTACAGTAGCATGTACATGGGAGAGGTCTACAGTAGCCTGTACATGGGAGAAGCCTACAGTAGCATATACATGGGAAAGGGGGAATCAAGGTAATCAGCTCTTGGAGCTGTGGGGTGCCTGGCTCTGGAAAAGCATGCGGTTTCCTCAGGGAAATGTGAAGGTGTGGCAGCACCATTAATTATCTAGATGTTGTTAGCAAAAACGTGCCCACGAAAATAGTCACCTGTTTCCACACTGGGCCAGACTAGGAGACCTGACTCAGAGGATATCAGGGATAGTCACTTTCTCCATTAAGGACAGACTGAGGATGAAGAGGGAGAATGACAGGCACTCACGGTGCTGGCCCTGGTGAGCCCTAGCAAAGACTGGGCTAGCCCTGAAGGGGGCCTTGGAGGTCACATTCCCTACTTCCAGTTTCTAGGATGCCCCCTTTCAAGCTCTAAGCTGAAGTCACCCGTGTTTCTTCCAAAGCGTTCTGTAACTTCTCTGTGTTTTCTTTATGAACAGAGGAAATGGCTGTGCAGGTGAGGGAGAGCCTTCAGAAACAGCTCGCTGCTTGTTCCCTGGGTTTATCTGCCGGTCACAACGCAGCCTGTCAGGAATACCAGGAGACATGCAGACGGCAGCTCCAGGTCCTGGTTCACTCCTCCATGCCCACACCCACAGCCCAGGCCATGGATGGCAGGAGGCTGAGAAGGTTCTCTCACCGGCTGGAGGTGTGGGTCCTTCCCACCTTCTCAACAGTTCCAACGAAACTGGCTAGAAGCAGCTTCAAGATGGGGACCAGAAAGCCTGTGAAGGAGCCCTGGTGAGATACCTCAGCCAGGTACTTTTCCTATCACAGGGCAAATGTTCAACACCTCTAGTTAAGATTGCGATTTGCTGCCGAAGACCAGCTGCCGAGTCACATCCCTGTTCTGATTCTTCATCAAAAGCAAAGAGTGGGTCATGTCCGGTCTGAATGTCTTCCTGGTTGCCAAAGTGCAGGACAGAGCTCATTTCCGGAGCCTTGAGAGCAGGAGTCTCTTTTGCAAGGATAGTGACCGGGCTGCGAGTTAGCGTTGTAGCTGGGTGTTGGCCTAGCACAGGCAAAGGCCTGGATTCCACATAGTTCCCAGTGCTACAGAGAGAAAGGCAGGAAGTAGGGAGGAAGAGAAGGGAGAAAAGGAAGGAAGAAGGCACAATCGGGGTGGGGTGGGGGAGGGAGGTAAGAGGAGAGGGGAGGGGAGGAGAAGGGAGGGGAAAGAAAATGATAGGGCTGAGGCCCTCGGTTGGAATCTCAAGCCCCGAGTAAAGTGGTGTGTGATTAAAAGTCTCATTTGACAGTGAGATTTGAGGCTGCTCCAGACTCACCAGGATCCTTGGCAAACGTGACTGTAGAAAGCATCCACTTAACTCCACATTCAATTTGTCTCCGGTCACACATAGCAATAGTGTAACCTGTTTGATGGTTACAGTTAGCAAAAACATGCATGTGCTAGATGGTACAGTAAAGATTTGATCCCCTCCCCCCGCCCCGCCTCTCCTGGTAGGTTTTTATAGAAAAGGAAACAAGACTTAGCAAGAGCAATCACACTTAGCCCAGAATCACACATGGAGGAAATATCCACACCGAGTGGCTGCTCAGTCTACATCAGGAAGGCCAGGTCTGCGACGCTCCAAGGCCACTCTGTCCACCTGCCCCATGCCTTGCTGTTTGTTGAATGCTTGTGTAGCAGGAACTTCTGGTCACTGTACACAAAAACATGCCACACAGCCGCTTTGTTGGCCGAGAAAGGGCGAGGGTCTGGAGCCATACCCCACAGCGTGCATGGGCGCTTCTGGATGGCTGCATCCCTCCCAGAGAGGTAGCCAGGTCAGCCGACCGACCGCGGCCTCCAGAGGTAACCCAAGAAGCCCTAGCTGTTGAGTGGACCGTGAAGAAAAGCCACTCTCCAATTTCTGCTCCATGTGGCTTCTCCTGGTTGGAAAAACCAAGGCTGTTGGTGTCACCCTGTGCCAAAGAGCAGAGCTGGAGCCCTGGGGGAGGGACCACCCGCAGGAGGCCTAATCAGCGGCAGGCTTCCCAGCAATAAGGACACGGGGGCACCATGATGAGACAGTCACCACCGTGAAATGCCTCCCACCCTCCTCTAGGAGACCACAAGCGCAGCACAAGGGCTTCAGCAGATTCCGCGGCTCCAGTCCTGTGGTACAGAGGTAACTCCAGGAGGCCTGGTTCCCCACCAGGAGGCCTGGGTCCGGAGTCCCTTTACAGAACCCAGCTGGGGCCACTGCCAGCCACACACACAGACTCCAGGTTTCTTGACACAACTGGCCACTCTTCCGGAACCACATTAAAGGCCACGTCCTTCCAAAGACCTATTCCTTAGGGGTGGTATCTTCGGCTACTTTCTACATAGGAAATAACAAAGGCTCGGAGAAGGGGTGAATTTATCTGTGCCCCAGATGCGTAACTGGTAGAATTTGGCTCCCGTCCTGGTCCATCACATACAAACAGATAACAACATGTAGAGAACTGCACTGTCGAAGAAAGGACCACTGGGGTATGGCTCAGTGGTATGTGGCTACTTGGCAACTGTGCCTCAGCGCTTCAGCATCACAGACAAAAGCAGGTCAAATCTACAGCAGCGATCTGCCGCGGCCTTGGTGGGTGCTCCTGCTCAATTCTGGGCATTCTGCAGCGGAGGGGATTTGGAAGTCAGGAATGGGAGTCTGGGCCTCAGAAAGACCTGTGTTTTAGGAATCTTTGTCTTGGTCTTTGCCTCTTTTAACCACCCCTAGTCCTATGGAAGCACCCTCTGCCCATGTTGGGGAGTGTACAGGCGAGTCCTCTCCTGGGCATGCTGGACCTGGGCCTGTCTTCACGCACAACTCCTGGTTTTCCTAGGTGAGTTTGTAGCCCTCTCCCTACAACGGCACCTTCTGTTGTGTGTCCATCAAGAGCCTCTGCCTTCTCTGAGATTCCACAATCTCAACCTTTTCACTGATTTCCCTCCTCACTGGGGCCCTCACTCCTCAGCCTCCCTCTACTCAGGTGCCACACCTTGCCTTCATCCTCCTGTGATTGTCCCCTCGGCTCTCACCTCAGCCAGGACCAGAGCTCTGTACTCTGTGCACTGTGTCCTGTTCTGTGTCATCAGGGCTGTGAAGAGCTCTCGGTGGCTTGTGTGAGTCTGGCCTCAATTGGACCGGAATACCTTACAATCTGGACTGCAGGAAGGTGTCTGGCACTTAAGTTCCCACCCAGTGCTGAAGGATCAATATCAAGGTAGACACAGTTGTCAAACTACCAACGTTGGTCCCCTACAAAAGTATTTCTTTGCAAATCCTTTTGCATTTCTTCCAGTTTGATAAGGTTTCTGTGTTTCTTTTTGTTTTGTTTTGTTTTGTTTTCTGCCCGGTAGGCATGCTGTGAGGCTGAAGCAGGGTGACATGTCAGCCAACTAACTTTCTAGAGGCACAGGAAGCCTCCATGAGGATCCAGGACCAACCAGAAAGGACTGAGGCTGTCCCCAAGGTGCCAGGCGTCCAGCCCACAGTGGTCTCAAAACCCTTTCCTGCTCCTGCAGGACCCTTTCCTCTGACACATACCTCGGGCATCCCTCATGTAAACCGGAGACACTATTTTCAACATTCTCTTCCGCTAAGTTACAAGCTCCCCCGTGCAGTTTTAGATGAGGCTGTCTGGAGGGCTTGCCCTGTAAGGATTGTCAAATTTTTCTTTGTAGGGGTAGATGGTAAATAGTCTCATGTTGCAAAAAAGTAGCCTTAGACAATACATAAATAAATGGCCTGGTTGTGTTCCAGTAAATTTTGTTTACAACCGTGGGTTGGCCAACCCCCGCTCTAGGGTGTTGATTTTTGATTGGATCCTTGAAGTGAACCAGAGAAAATTGCTGGCTAGAGGACTTCTGATGCCCAGGGGGTGTTTGGGGTTCACATATCTCCATATGACAATGCAAATACTGCAGGATATGAAGTAAACAACAGGTAACATGACAATAATGCTTGTACTTTTAACGGGTAACATTTATTGAACACTTACTGGATGCGATGGTTTGAATGTCCCTGTCCCTCCTCTTCCCCTCCCCCATCAAGACAGTCCCATCACAACTGGGTTGAGAGGTGGGACCTTTCAGAAGTGATTAGGTTATGAAGGCTCTGAGCTCATAAATAACCTAATGAACACACACACACACACACACACACACACACACACACACACACACCCTACTCCTGTCCCCCACCTACTGTCTTTCTCGGCCTCTCTGTCTTTCTGCTTGTTGTGATGTCTTCTTCAGTGCTTATGAGCCAGATGTGGTCCCTGGATCTTGGACTTGCATAGCTTCTGTAACAACCAAATGAACTCCCACCCTCCCCATGTCAGGTGCCATGGTACAGCAGCTCAAAACAAACAAACACTCCAGGAAAGGACTCAGGAGGAAGGTTGTCCTTTAACTTGCAAAATACCCACCTGAAATGCCCACGACAGTCATCACTCCCATTACAGACAAAACTGGAATCCAAGAGAGGGCAGCTGGGCCGGGGGCTGCAACTTAATTGGTGAGTGCCTGCCCAGCATGCATGAGGCCCCGAGTTCAGTCCCCAGCACCCCATAAACCAGGCGTGGTGCTTCATGCCTGCCATTCCAGCTCTCAAGAGGTAGAGGCACAGAGATGAGAAGTTCAAGGTCATTTGAAGCCAATCTGGTTTAGAGACCCTGTCTTAGAATAGCAACAAACAAGAAAGAAGGTGGGGAGGCTGTGTGGGGTGAACACAGAGAAAACAAAAGAAAAAGAAGAGGCTGGCTTGCTGGAGTAAGGATTTGGGGCTGCAGGCAGGTGAGCGAAGCCCTCCCTCAGACTGTCCTAGTGTCTGACAGAAACCACGTGGGCTTCCTGGCCCTGCCCTTCATCCTTCGGCATCTAGAACCTTCTGAGGGCAACATGTTCATGGGTACTTAGCTACCGTATATAAAACAGCAAAGCACCATTCACCTTTCCATATCCCGTAAAGGACCTCTAGTTGGCTCCTACCACCTACTGCCGGGGATACCTTCACAGTAGGCTTTAGAGATAATGATGTTTATCTTGATAAACATCTCTGCATGTTTAGTTTCGGAATATTTGGGGTAAGATGCTAGCTGAGTCTGGGGGGTGTGAGGCTGGCTGACTCTGGGGGTGTGAGGCTGGCTGACTCTGAGGAGATGGAGGTTGGCTGTATATACTTTCTCACAGTTCTGGGAATTTTCTAGCAATCACCGAGGTCTAGGTCAGCTGGCTAGAGGCTGGGCCAGCCTGAGGGGATCTTGCCTCCAGTCCTGGAGTCACTTGGCAGGAGATCCTACGAAGACAGAGGGAGGGAGGGAAGTTCAAGGCACCCAGGACCCAGACTTTGAAAATGGCGAGATTCTACCTGTGCTACAGTTTACAGGTGAAGAGAGGGCTGCCGGGCACTGTGGCCAGGGTCAGTCTACAGCATGAGGCTGATGTTTGGAAGCTGTGGAACGACTGTCAGAAACCTTCATTGGCTGCAAGGATGTCCTGGCTATATGACCCCAAAACCCAGCCTGCTACTCCCTCTTAGCACCTAGTGGTTGCCACGTGCCTTCCCACAGTGAATGCTGCCCAGGCCATTTCCTTAGCTGTCAGCCAACCAAAGACCTTCTCTTGGACCAGAACTCTGAGGAGCTGTTGTTCTTTAAATGACTTTGGAGGTTCTGCCAGCTAGCATTTTGCTGTTTTTTTTTTTTCGGGGGGTGGGGGGCCTGTTGTGGCCTTCAGTGTGCCACAGAAGTGTGTGGACACTTGTATTACATCCGGTGAGTCCTCACTATGTAGGAAAACTGAGGTTTGCCCTCAGCCAGATGGAAGAAAATAGACCAGGTGTCTTCGCTGCCCTCTAGTGACAATGTTGTTATTTAGCAGGATTCAATTTAAATGTGGATTGTCAAATTAGAATAGAGAAATTAGGTTACTTTAGGTTAAAATACTTTTCTTTTTTCTTTTTCTTTTTTTTTTCTTTTTTTCTTTTTTTTTTTTTTGGTTTTTCGAGACAGGGTTTCTCTGTGTAGCTTTGCGCCTTTCCTGGAACTCACTTGGTAGCCCAGGCTGGCCTCAAACTCACAGAGATCCGCCTGCCTCTGCCTCCCGAGTGCTGGGATTAAAGGCGTGTGCCACCACCGCCCGGCAAGGCTAAAATACTTTTCATTTTGAGGCACTAGAGAAAAGAGGTTGATGGTCCCTGTTTCTTTCTCTTTCGTGGGTAGCGGTGGGGGTACTTTGAGACAGGATCTCTCTATGCAGACTCAGCTCACCAGGAACTCACTATGTAGTCCAGGCAGGCCTTAAACTCACAGAGATCCTTTTGCTTTTGTCTCCCAAGTGCTAGGATTAAAGGCCCGTGCCACCAAGCTTAGCCTATAGTACTGGCTGCTCTTCCAGAGGACCTGGGTTTAATTTTCAACACCCACACTGTGGCTCACAACTGTCTGCAACATGAGTTCCAGAAGATCTGATGCCCTCTTCTGGCCTCCATGGGCACCAGGCACCAAGCAATGCACAGACATAGGTGCAGGAGAAAAATATCATACACACAATAAAAAAAATATAAATAAGGTAGTCCCTTATTTCCCTTTGAGCCCAACTACTGATGTTGGACCCCAGTTCTGGCACTCAAGAGCTGTGTGATCCTGGGAATGCTACTTGCCCTCTCTGAACTGGGTCAGCAATACTTGCTTTGTAAGGCAGCTGTACCCATTAACGACCTGGCTGTATGGAAGTATCTGGGACAGTGTGCACACAGTTTTAATGATAAATACCATCGTTAGGACAATTCTTTCTTCAAAAAGCTGTAGCTTTCCTCTGTGGGGCCGGAGCATTGGTTCTGCTACCCAGCTCAAGGCAGACTGAGCTCTCTCGCTTGGCCCTCAGACAGCTGTCCCCAGTTCTGGTTACCTGGCTCCTCTCTGAATGCTGTTTGGAACGTCTGTCTGACTCGATGGCTTAACAGTTTTGTTTCACTTTTTTTTTTCCTGCCGGTGCGCAGTATCATTCGGTTCACACTGAAACGCCTTGTGTATGTTTTGCACAGAAAAGACTCTCTTTAAAATGACAGATTTTAACCTGGGGCTTTTAAAACCCAGGGCTTAGCCCTCTCCTGGGCAAAACAAGGTGAGCTTTTGACAACACAGGTTTTCCCTTTAACCCCATGCTGTCTCTAACTGTGAACACGTCAAGAATTGGGTGCCAGCAGACAGAATCCTCTGAGACAGTGCCTTGGGCAGGTGTGTGGGACAGCAGCTCAAACCACACACCGACAAGCCAATATTCACTCTCTTAGTCACTCAAATGACCCTTATGATGAACAGCTCCACAGCTCTTCTGATGACCACAGGACAAAAATGTTGTTTCTCTGAGAAATGCCAAATTCACATAAAATTCTTACAACAGGGAAACGAAACTTTCTATGAGTCTCAGAAAGATGGAAGTCACGTTAGTGACCTCGTCTGTCTCAAGTTGGCTCCTAAGAAAGGCGTGGAAGTTGGGTGTGAAGGTCTGCATGTTAGCTTTTGCCCAGGACACTGTACATGGGTGGCAGTTGGCCAGCGCCACCTTCAAGCCCTATCCCAGCTGCTGGCTGAGAGGCCCCATGCATGAGCCTCCCTGACATCCTTCTCCATACCCAGCGACTTGAAACTGGTATGCTCACCACCACACTTTGCCTTGAAAAGCCATCAAAAGATACCTTGAAGTCACCCCTCTCAGGCTCTCCCCACGCACTCTGCACCCCGAGGACACAGCTGGTGGGATTGTAAACTGCTGCTGCCACCAGGGAAGGCAGGGTGGCCCTTCAAAAGGCTTAACACAGAATTACCACGTGATCCAGCCATCCAGCTTGGGGTACACATACAAGATAATTGAAAGCAGAGACTCAAAGACATGCTTGCACATCCAGCTAAGGGGTAGAAATGATGCAGTGGCTCATTTACGGATGACCGTTACAAGGGGGTGTGTGGACATGCAAAGGAATAGTGAAATGCCACTTGGTGCTAAAACGGAAGGATTCCTGACAAAGCCAGCATGCAGAAAACCCTGAGGTTCATTAAACAAGCGCGTCACAAAGGATAATACCCTGCATTGTACTTACTCGAGGTACCTAGGTATCTGTACTATCATACAGATAGTAGAGGGGTGGGCAGCGATTGAGCGAGGAGGCCGGGGGGGGGGGGGGGGGGGTCGGTGTTCCATTGGCTCGGTAAAGGGAAACAGTCCCAGAGATGGGCGGCAGTGATGGCTGCACACCAACATGACACACTGCTGTCACCAAGCTGTGCCAAGATGCTGACCACTGTTCTTCTGGAAGTGTGTGCTGAAGGGAAGGGACAGCCCTCTCCAGCTCGCTGGGGGCACATGGACCAGGTGAGCCTGGGGGTGCGGGGGAGTCTGCCTGCTGCTTCTTGTTCCTGTGCAACAGCCGACTTATTTTCTGTGAGGCTGACAGAGGAACCAGAGCCACAGAAGACACCGAGGAAAGTAGTCGGAACACACTGGGCCAACGGAATTCAAGAGCTTGTCGATCTTAAGAGCCTGCTTAAAGTTTCAGGTGAGGAAGCCAGGAATGCAGTCTCTGAGTTCTGTGAAAAGATAGTGCTGGGGTGGGATGGACAGAATAATCTTTTTTAGAAAGTTGTGCCTGGGTTTTGTGGAGCAGTAGCTGGAAGAGGTTTCCTTTCGTGGCACAACATCGCCACCTCATGGACAGCATTTGTATGACACAAAGTTCTTCGTGACTGCCGTGAGCCTTGAATGCCCTGCCTCAAAGGCTGTTTCTTTTCAGAGAATTCGTACAGGGCAGTCTCATAGTTGCAAAATAAATATTTGGGGCAACATTGGATTTTCATGTTGCCTTGATTTCCCCCCAAGGCTGGAACATCTTTTCCAGTACTTGAATATCAGGACAGGGTGTGGGTACCATTTTGTAGCGTTGTTTCCATCTAATCTGAAACAAAAGAGAGGGGAGGAAGATGGGGAGTAGGAAGGATGAGGAGGGGGAAGAAGGGGAGGGGGGAGGAAAAAGAGGCCACAGCGCTCTTCCGACCCCAGCTTCCATGTCATCTCCTGCCTATCTCTGCTCCCCGTCTCTCGCAGATGTTCCGAAGCACTGTTATGATCTTACTGCCCACTTCTCTCTAGGACTCCCTCTGTCTACCCAAGCACTGGCCCTGCGGCCGTCTTGGTCCTTGACTTGCCTGAGGCAGCCCACCAGCTACTCCTTTCTGGAACCCCAGCCTCCCTGTCTTCAGCCCCCTCCTCTCCCAGGTCCCTCACACCTCTCTTGGCCCTCATAGCTCCAGGCTCCTCTGCTGTTTCATATTTCCAACTAACAAGTCCCGGGCAGGACCTGGCATCAGGTTTCATCCCGGCATGAAGCTGGGGTCTTCTCTGGCTCATGACTTAGAATGCCGGGCACACTAGTGCCTCCCCAACTTGCAGCTCTCACAGCTGCTGTGTGGACATCTCTGTTCTAATAGACAGCTGCTGCTGCATGCAGGTACCCCAAACCTAACTCCCACAGTCCCGAGAAGCTTGATACCCCACAAACAGCTCTCCCAATAGCACAGCCAGAATGTTTCCTGCCTTAGTAGTTTTCTCTCCTTTCTCCTGCCCCTCCCTCTCTGCCTCGCCCCATCTAACCCACCAGAAAACTCTTTCAAGTTTATATTCAAAGTAGACCTGACTACTTATATCCCACCCGGTTTAGCCATTCTGTGGTGATGATCATCCAAGTTGCTCCATTTCTCACCTCAACTATCCACAGAGCTTCCTCTGGGTGTCCAGTCTGTTCTCAGCCTGGCAGCTGGGACATATCACATCTCTGCACAGTGCCTTCAGGGTCCTCCACTGGGGGAATCCAGGCCTCTGTTTTACCTGCGGGGAGAGGGGGGGGGCGCACAGGCGAATACAGCTGCTTCCCTTACCAATGGCTCCCAGACCTGACCCTCTCCAGCTGCTTCGCAGTGAAGTCTAGTAGGACCCCCTTGCCACCCATAGCCACCAGGCCTCAGAGCAACTGTCCCTGCCCATTTCACTCGTCATATCCTTTTCTACATAATCACAGCTGCCATATTGCTGGCATGATGCAAGCTCCTCTCTCCCAGCCCGGAACCACCCTGTCAGGAGGCTGACACTTTCGCTTGGTTTTGCTCACAGCTGCAGCTTCAGAGTCTGGCATGTGGTGAAGGCTCCAACAGCAGCTGGCAAGTTCATGGGCACAGTGGGGTGAGGGGGAGCACGTGGCCCGTGAAGCCAGGTTACAGGTTTGAGTCCCACGTTTATTTTTTATTAGCCAAAGACCTTGGGAACACAGCACCAAAAACATAAGAGATCAAAATCCATCATTCAGAGTCTATCAAAATTCAAAGTGTCTGCTCTCCAAAAAGCGCTGCTTGGAAACTACAAAGACAAGCCACAGACGGGGAGAAAATTTGTGAGTGACATGTCTGATTAAGGACGGGTATCTGGTATAGAGGAGGAATTCTCAGGACTGGTTCTGCTTTTATACATTTTAGAAAATAAGACTCAACAGTCAGGGAAAGTCTCCTGAGGCTAAAAAGAGGTATTAACAGAAGTGTGAGGACACTTTGGGGACGAGGAACTTATTTCTCACAGTGACTGAAGTTTCACGGTCCTAATCTGTGTGGTGTCTCACGATGGATGTATGTCATCTGCACTTTGCTGGTGACCCGAGCTGTTGGACAGCTTTTCATTTCTTGAGCTTTTATCCTTTTAGGTAAAAACTTAAAAATGTCACGGTGCTTTAGGCATGAACAAGCTGGCCTGTCTTCTAGTTTGCACAGGTTTGGACTTAGTCATGTCCTACAGAATCAGACAAACTCTGAACAGGGCTGATTTCATGGGTGTCCACCACCCCCAGTAGCACAGGGGCATGAGCACCCTTCGATGGCCTACTGTCCCCATCTGAAAATCCCTTATCATTTCTGAGGACCCCATGTTTTCGTGTTACACTGGACCCCACAAATTTATGTCACCATGCCTGCCTCAAACCTAGCCCCACAGATTTGATTCATTAATTCAGGTTTATTTATGTTGATTGATAATAGGAAAAAGGGAGCCACGGGGAAATTTTGAGTAAATCAAGTTGAATAATTTCCAACTTGTCAGGAACACATGCAGTCTTGGTTGGGATCAGGAACTAATGGTACTTCTTCTGGTTGGTAGCAAGTCCCTGCCATCACCACACAGGTTTCCATGGGCTTGTCACACTACACTTTCTGCTGTTATGACAAGCTTCACATAAAGTACTTCACAGGCCTTGGGTGAAGCACTTTACAGTTTCCATGATGTTGCTGGTTGGCTGACTTGGAGCAACAACGTTCTGAAATGCTGTCTCCAGGCCAACCCTCAGAGTAGGGCGGCTTCTAGCTCTGCAGTTTACATGTCGGTTCCTTTGCTCTCTCTGAGCCTCACATTCATCAAGGTGTCCAGGGTAACCTTTCCTGGGATAGGTTTTTTAGTCAGGGTTCTCTAGAGGAATAGAACCAATAAAATTAATATATAATATATATTTACATATATATTATATATGTATATATGGCTTTTATTAGATCGGCGTACAGGCTGTGGTCTAGCTAGTCCAACAATGGCTGTCTACCAACAGAAGGTTCAAACGTTCAGTAGTTGTTCAGTCTACAAGACTGGAAGTCTCAGCTCTTCTTCAGTATACACTGGAATCCCGAAGAAGCAGGCTTTAATGGCATGGACTTACCCATGAGAGCGAGAGCAAGTAGGCAAAAAGAGCAAGCTTTTGTCTTCCACATCCTCTATATAGGCTGCCAGCTGAAGGTGTGGCCTAGATTAAAGGTGGGTCTTCCCTACTGGACCGTGGTGGTGCACGCCTTTAATCCCAGCACAGAGGTAGGTAGATCTCTGTGAGTTCCAGGACAGCCTGGTCTACAAAGTGAGTTCCAGGACAGCTAAGGCTACACAGAGAAGCTTTGTCTCAAAAAAAAAAAAAAGAAAGAAAGAAAGAAAGAAAGAAAGAAAAAAAGAAAAAGGTGGATCTTCCTGCCTCAAAAGATCTGTATTTAAGGTGTACCATCCCACCTTAAATGATCCAGATTCAGAGTAGATATTCCCACTTTAAATGATTTAATTGAGAAATCTCTCCTAATAGTGGGAACAGGGGCTGTCTCTGACTTTTATACTGGCTTTTGGGACACTACTCTCCATACTGAGTCACCTGACCCAGCCTTAATGGGGAGGGCCTTAGTCTTACTGCAACTTGATATACCACGTTTTGTTGATACTCATGGGAGACCTGTCCTTTCTTAAACAGAAATGGAGGGGGAGTGGACTGGGGGATGGAAACAGAAGAGGGGGTGGGGGAGGGGCTGGGAGGAGAGGAGGGGGGAACTGCAGCCAGGATGTAAAATAAATAAATACATTTATAAAAAAGAAGAAAAAAATCACTTAAGGTGTAGCCAACTGCTTAGGTTACTTAATTCCATAAGTAGTCAAGTTGACAACCAAGAACAGCCACCAAAGCCCTTCTCAAGTTGACACACAATCATATCTCCTTATGACATGCTCAACTTCCAAATGAAAACAATAACCAGGTCATAATTATGCCTCTGTAACTATCTCCCGTATAAATTTTAGAATAGGTGGCAATGTCCCTTGAGGGAGGTTCTTTTGGTATCTCAAAACGTAAATATGATGACCACCGATATTCTCTTAACCAATGTTATGTTGCAGGATGGAGAAATCGAGGAAAGGAAACACAAGCATCTGTATAAACACATTCTTAGCAAAACATGACTGAAATACTCTTGTCAGTTACAATCGTCATTTTCACAACTGGCCACGTGGCCTTAGCTGGGATTTATAACCACCTTCCTCTGCTACCCAGTCTGTATTTGACAGCACACGAGGTGCGTGTCCCTCCACCGGACTGGTTGGTGAACAATTTGGCTTTTCGGTGCAGTGTGGAGTTACTACATCAGATCGCTTCCTTCTGCTCAGAGGTGGGTTATCCTCTTTTCAGAAGGATCACAGGATCCCCAGCACAAAGAAATGAGGGAATTCTACATCTCGTGGAGACTGACCACTATTCAGACACCTCTGTATGGCTTGAGGTGGCCCATTTTAGGAATAATAAAAAGGATGCATTTTGCCTCTGGACAGACAATTCTCCAGTTTTCCTCCTGGAGGTCCCAGACAACATTTTCATTTTGAAGGTTCCAAAAGATGTTTCAATAGTACAAAGAGCTCACAACAAGCATCCTTCAGGGACGGCACTTCTTCACTTGTGCTGGTATTTCCTGGGGGACCATGAGATGCCACTGTGCAGCACACAGAGGCTGTGCAAATTTTGACCCCACTGATTTCTCACTGGCTCCCATTTCCTAGTCCGAGCAGCTGGTGGATTTGATGGCCCATTGTCCTTCGTCAGTCCCATGAGTCAACAAAGCCAACTGCGATTTCTTTCTTTTGTCCTTAATGAGCTGTCTGCTGGGTAATTTTTGAATTGACTGTTCAATATACTTTCTACATTTTCATTTATATATTTTTCTTTTTCTTAGCGAGTTCTTTACTTCACAATAAAGTTAATCCATTGCCATGCAAATTGCAGATATTTCCACAAATTAAGTTTTCAACATGTTTATTTCTTATACAGTGGTGTCTCATTTGTACATCCTCAAATAGAGGGAGTTAGGGATTTCTGACCTCCTCCAGCCAAAATTATATGATTATTCACTCAAATTTCCTTACAATATTTTCACTTCTATAGTTACAATGTGCAGGCAAAGTGATGGGCAGCCATTGTGCTGATCCAGGCTCTTGGCATTGGGCTCCACAGACCAGACAAGACAAAGCCAAAGTGGAGCTTCCCATGTCAGATACCACAGAACCAGACTAAACGGTGAGCAGGAAGACAGCACTCTGAAGACCAGTCTCGACACAGGAGAGTGTAGGTCAAGGACTCTCCCTCTGCATTGACCTCCCAGAAGAGACCCGTGGCAGCCTGGTCAGCCTTCACCAACCTGCTTTACTCCCAGTGGCCTGCTTCTGTGTCCCCACTGTTCTCCCAGCCCTCAGGAGGATTTCCTACTGGGCTTTATAGAAGCAGAAACTTCTAAAACGTCACAGAAAAAAACAACATTTTGACCTACAGCTCTGTTTGTGGTCATTTTGACCTTCACCCATAATTACTCAACTGGATTTTACTTCCATCTGAGGTCTAAATTAGCCAGCCACCACAACTAAAATTAGATAATTAATTTTTTTAACTCGAAGAGGCATAATGTACTTTAGATTTGTTCTCTATTTAAATATTAAGTTCAATAAAATCGACTTTAGGTGAATAGAGGCTGGTTTTGCTTTGTTTTTATGGTGCTGGGGATGGAACCCAGGGTTCTGCTCATGCCATGAAAGTGTTCTATCAGTGGCCTGCATCTCCAGCTCCCCCAGCAAGGATTTTGAGTCACCATCATTGAAACGATGCTGAGCGGTCTCGCTACCCCCCAGACTCCTTCTCATGATCCCTTTGAGGTCATTCCCACCCACTCCCTTTCCAGGTCAGCCTGCTAATCTCTTCTTTGTTTCTATTTCCCTTTTCCAGAATAAAGAAGGAGTGACCTGATGTGCAGTTTTGGGGTATGGCATCTGACTGAATCAGCTTCACAGTACTATAAGGGGGTACCTGGAATAATAAAACACAAAGAGAAAAGACTTCTTACACTTTACAGTTGTGCTGGCTGGTATTTATGTCAACTTGACACAGGCTAGCGTCATCTGGAAATATGGAACCTCAACTGAGAAAAAATGTCATCAGATAGCATTTTCCTGATTAATAATTAACGTGGGAGAGCCTCACCTGTGCCTCCCCTGGGCAGGTGGGCCCAAGTTCTATAAGAAAGCAGACTGAGCAAGCCATGGGGAGGAAACCAGTAAGCAGCTCTCCTCCATGGCTTCTGCTTCAGCTTCTGCCTCCAGGTTCCTCCTCTGAGTTCCTGCCCTGAGTTTCCTCAAGGATGCACTGTGACCTGGAAGTGTGAGCTGAAATAAACCCTTTCCTTACCAGGTTGCTTTTGGTCACAGTGTTTTATCACAGCCATAGGAACCCTAACTAAGACAACAATTTTGGTGGTTCCAGCCCCAAACTGGGTGACACATCACTTCTGTAGTGGGGATATGGGTAGAAATGGTGTGTGTGGGGGGGCGGGTGTAGTAGAATAAAACACCCACTTTGTGACTAGGAGGAAGAAGAGAATAGATCAAGGGTCCCACAATCCCTCAAGAACACATTCTCAGGAACCTCTCACAGCTTCATCACTGAAAGAGAAGGGGAAGAGGAGGAGGAGGAGGAGAAAGGGAAGAGAAGGAGAGAGACGGAGGGAGGGAGGGAGGGAGGGAGGGAGGGAGGGAGGGAGGGAGGGAGGGAGGTAGAGAGAGACAGACAGACAGACAGACAGACAGAGAAACAGACAGACAGACAGAGAGAACACCTCACTGGGCTGTACCACTTCCCACAATGGCACTCTAGGGACCAAGTCATTAGTATATGGACCTTTGGAGCCACTCTATATCTAACCTATAGCAGCCTCCTTCACTGGACATTCACAGACACAGCCATGATGTGAATAGGCATCACCAGCCTGTTGCCTGTCGTGGCTGAGTAAGAATCTAACGTAGCACAATTTCTTCCTTTGTACACCAGTAGAAGGGCATGGGAGGTGTTTTCTCTCATTATGACCAAAGCTGCCGTGAAGTTCTGCCTATAAATTTTTATTATAAGAGCATGTGTTTTCCTCTGTCTTGGGTGTGCCCCCCGGGGAGGGGGAATCAGTGGCTTATATCATATGGCAAGTAGTCTCACCTGTATAGGAGGAGGCTGCCTCTGTTTTCAAAGCTGTCGGATCCTTCTGCATTTCCTCCTGGAAGGCAGCGAGTTCCTGTTGCTAGAGTTTTCCTTGGCTCTTGATTTTCTGTTACTGCATTGTTCTGGGGTTTTCTTCACTTATTCAGACAACCATGGTGTTTCACTTTGGTGGTAATTTGCATTTCCCTAATGGCTTGCAGTATTGATCATCCTTTTATGTGTTTATCTGCAGTTTCTTAGATCTTTGGTGAGGGATCCCTTCCAATCCGTGCCAAATGTCATTAGGTTGAATTTTTTTTTTCATTTTTGAGTGGACAGACTGTTTTTGTTTTTGTTATACACCATGAGAACTGTGAGATTCTATTTCTGGATTTTCTGTCCCAGCCCATGAATCCACTTGTCTGTTGCTGGGCCAGGACCACACTGTTTTTTATTGCTGTAACTGTTTTAGTGTCGTAAGAGCATATTTCATTGGTCTAGGTCAAGAATTCCCTTCTTTTTCAAAATGGTGCTCAGTTATTTTTAAATATTTTTTTTTCATCTCAACATCAGCACAATTTTTGTTAAGTTCTCCCCAAATACTGGTGGGACATGAACCCATTGTGATACTAAATTAACTAGAATAATTTAGGGGGGATGACCCGTTATGGTACTTCTTTTCCAGCACAAGGACAGACAGACCATACTTTGTATTAAAGTCTGCATTCCTGTTAGATGGCTGGCTTCCTCTTGGTGTTCAGACATGCACAGGAGCCCTGATTAAAACAGAAGTGAGAACAGGACACACTTGGCAGGACTAAGGTCGGGCTGGAGACTCCACAGTCAATGGTGGTTTGTACATCTGCCTACTTCAGCTACTGGTTCTTACAGCATTAAGTTTGAGGATTGGAACAGCAAAAGGCCCCAGTACAGTGAAGGCGCCACCTCTGGATGCAGCCCATAACTCTTGGCAGTGAATAGACTCCCTTTCAGCTCATTTTTCACCAAGGGAGAGCTGACCACCGGCAGAAGGGAGCCACGTTGCTACTGTGGATAGGAAGCCACCCAACATTTGCGACCAACTGAACATTTTTTGAGATTTCAGTGTAAATATGGTCCCATGTGGACACCTTTTGGAAGGATCTACTTGTTCTGCAGAAGAATTTGAGGGAAGAAAACACAGGCCCCCAGCATGCTCTGTAGGGGTGTTTGAACTCCTTCCACTGTACTCAAAGGGACAGGGCCCTTCCCAGCTTCCTCTGCCCAGCAGTCACTTGCACAGTCTCCATCTCACTTTCAAGACACTGCCTTCTGCTAACTGCTATTCTGAAAGCAGGAAGTGACTCTTACCTACCGGAATGCAAGTCTCTCTATCAATGTCCAACGATGTCAATGCCTCAGGGATTTTTTTAAAAAGATTTATTTATTTTATGTATATATTTTATTTTATTTTATGTATTTTAAGTGCTCTATTGACTTTATGCCAGAAGAGGGCATCAAATCCTACTAGAGATGGCTGTGAGTCACCATGTGGTTGCGGGGAGTTGAACTCAGAACCTCTGGAAGAATAGCCGGTGCTCTTCACTGCTGAGCCGTCTCTCTGGCCCCCTCACGCTTTTTAAATTCATTCTTCTCTCATACATTACATCCTGACCACGGTTCACCCTCCCTCCACTCCTCCCTATAGTGAAATCGCTGCCAACCCACAGAAATAGCCTAATGATTATAGGAATTTATTGGGGGGTTAAACTCATGATACAGGAAACTCACAATACAGGAAACAGGGATTGAAGCATGGTCCAGCACTGTTCTCTAGAGAGCTCTGTCCTGATCTGCACCAGCATCCAAGACCAAAAGGTAGTGAAGAGGGGCAAGCATGTACACATCTTGGGTCTTAAAGGGACCTGTCTCAGCCACATCCCAGGGGCAGGTCATAGGCAGGTGTGGCAGTTACTTGTTGCCACACTAGGGGCAGTACTTTGAGGTCAAAGGTGGAACAGCTACCCACTACACCTCCCTTTTCCCCCAGATCCACTCTTCCTTTCTTTCCCTTCAGAAGGATATCAACCAAACATAATATAATAAGTTACAATAAGACTAGGCACAAACTCTTATATCAAGGCTGGACAAGGCAACCCAGTAGGAGGAAAAGGGTCCCAAGCACAGACAAAAGAAACAAAGACATCCCCTACTCCCACTATTAGCAGTTCCACAAGAGTACTGAGTACAACCTTAGCATATATGCAGAGGACTTAGTTCAGATCCATACAGGCGCCATCATTTTCTTCAATCTGTGTGTGATCCCCTATGAGCCTTGCCTAGTTGATTCTGTGGGCCATGTTCTCATGGTATCCTCAACCCCCTGGCTCCTACAATCCTTCCTCTACCTCTTCTGTGGGGTTCCCTGAGCTCCACGTAATGTTTGGCTGTGGGTCTCTGCATCTGCTCCCATCAGTTGCTGGAGGAAGCCTCTCTGAAGACAACTGGACTAAGCATCAATCTGTGAGTATAGCGGAATATCATTAGAAATCATTTCATTGACTTTTTTTGGTCACTTATATTTGGCTCTATCCTAGATCTCTGAGCTATCCAGCCTCTGGTTCCTGGTCATCCAGGCAGTGTTGGGCATGGGCTCCCTCTCATGGCATGGGCCATGTCAAGTTGGACCAGTCATTGGTTAGCCAATCCCACACATTCTGCACCACCATTACCCCAGCATATCTTGCAGTTGTAGGTTGAAGGTTTTGTGGCTGGGTTAATGTCCCCATCCCACCACTAGAAGCCTTGCCTGGTTACAAAAGTTGCTGGTTGAGGCTCTGTATCCATTACCATGTGTCTTCAATAGGGTCACTGGTAGACTCCAGGGAGTTTCCACTGCACCAGGTCTGCTTCTTTGAAGAAGGTTGGTCCAGTGACTTTTGCTTGCTGGAGACTTCCAGGAACAGTTTAAGTAAGAATTACAGCAGAATTTGGGCAACTGTCTCAACCACAGCTTTCTTATGAAGAAACCCCAAGTTGCATAGCTTAAGCAAGAAGAAAGTGTATGTGTTCCTCTGTCTATCTATCTATCTATATCTATCTATCTATCTATCTATCTATCTATCTATCTATCTATCTATCTATCTATCTGGTATCATAGTCAGCTCCACAATGGTCAGGAATCAGGCTCCTTCTCCTGGACTGCATTGCCCTCCTTCAGGTTTCCTGTTTCCATGGTCTGATGTGAGACCATGGTGATATCCCAGTCATTGCGGATGAACACGCATTTGTTATCCCACACTTTCTAAGGGTCAGGAATCTAGACTTGGCAGAATGAGTCCCACTGCCTCCAGGTCCCTTAGGAACTTTCAAAGATGTTGTCAGTGCGATCCGTTCTCATATGAAGGAGAAGACAGGATGAGCTTCGTGCAGGGCCCAGAACAGAAGGCCCCAGCCCCTCCTGACTGTGGAACAGAGGCCACCTTCAGTCCCTTCACCCCTGGATATAAGCATAGAAAGGCTCTGTTTTTCTCATATTGAAAGAAAGAAAGAGAGAAAGAAAGAAAGAGAGAGAGAGAGAGAGAGAGAGAGAGAGAGAGAGAGAGAGAGAAAGGAAGGAAGGAAGGAAGGAAGGAAGGAAGGAAGGAAGGAAGGAAGGAAGGAAGGAAGGAAGAAAGAGAGAGAGAAAGAAAGAAAGAAAGAAAGAAAGAAGGAACCACACTGATCTAAGGCACAGCAGGCTGCCGCAATTAATTCAGTTACATAGCCATTTCTAGACTGTGAAGGAGATTGAGGAAATACCACTTTCCCTCTACATATTTACACACCCAACTAAAGATGCTCTGAGATTCTGAGGAAGAGAGAAAGATGCTAAGGGGTGAGTGGCAGTCCTACTTAGCCAGAGACAGTCATAGGCTGGACTTGGCCTGGGCCAAGATGAAGAAGTCACAAAAGAATCCCCACATCTCAGTGGCCAACTGAAAAATACTGAGCACTTGCAGAGAGTATTGCCGATACTGGACACTTCTCAGACTACTCGCTCTTTGGATAGCTTGCTATTACAGGCTGCTTCGTACAGACCAACAGTGTGATGCTTCGTGTGCTTCATCCCCACCAGCAGGGAAGATGTACCAGCACCGGCTTCCAAGAGTTCCTACCCAGAAATAGACTCAAGTGTTTCCATTTGGATTTCACTGGCCAGAGTGAATGGCATGCCACATCTAACCACATTCAAGCATACTGCACACTCCTACCCGTGTACTTAGAAGAAAAAGAGGGCCACAAGAATGGCCTATAACAGAATGTGATACTATGTGGGGCTTCAGTTTAGCCCTGTTACAACAGAACATGCTTGGGGTGTAGGGGAACAGGACAGCTTGGCACCCACAGTGGCCCTAGACCTGGGCTCCCGTCCCAGCCTGAAATGCTGGCTGATGCTGCCACTGGGGGTTCCCAGGTTTGGATTTGAGAGTATTCATTCATTTAGAGCCAAGCTCAGTTTTCAGTCTGAATGAGTTTGTGAATTTGGAACTCATCCCAAAGCAGGAACAAAAAGGATCACAGATAAATTATGTTGTTTACCCATCAAGATAGACCACCCACTTCTTAATTACTCGGGTGCTTTGGTGACTTATTAAGTAACTTAGTCAGAAAGCCTTACACACAGCGCACTTCACATGAAAAGTCCTGGCAGAAGAAAGCCAACATAAACACCAACATTTTTTTGTATTTTCTACCACAGCTGTTGTTTATCAGCATGGGACTCAATCATTTTTTTCTAAATGAGAATCATTCACTCAAGGTTTAGTTCCAGATTATGGTATCTTTCTTGTGGCATCATGAGGTTTAAACACTCACTCCCCTTCCCCTGAAGAACATACCCCCAATCAATGCGCTGTCTCATTTCAACCACCTTCTCCTCATCATCTTGGAGCTGTGACTCTAAAGGATGTCCATTCACACCACACTGATGCTCTACTCCCAAGGGTTAGCCACTTGTCCCCCCCCTCATCTGCCTTGAGGATGTCTCTGTTTAGAGGGGATCAATTTTAGCTCATTGGCAGATCAGCTGGGTCTGGGTAGCTTCATGTTTTATGAGCTTATTTACTCTTTAAAAAAAACAAACAAACAAACAAAAAAAAAACCAAATGGATTTCCCTGATTGCCATCAATGGCAGACTCCAACCCAAAGTGTGATTTTGAGATTTGGGCTCATAGAAGAGTCATTATCTTCAACATGCTTCCAAGTTTGTCCTAAGCACCTACTTCACAGCCGGCAGAGAGGAAACGAGGACGGAGAAAACATATACAATGTATGTGTCTGTGCTGGCTGCTCTAACAAATGTCACAGACTGATTTAAATAATAGATTGTTCCTTGCAAGCCTAGAGGCTTGAAGCTCACATCAAGATATGGCTATAGCTAATTTCTCCAGAGTCTTCTCATCTTAACTTCTAGATAGCCATCTCCCCTCAGTCTCCTTACACATCCCCCATCCCCCACTCTGTGGGATATGTGTCCTAATCCAGTCTTCATGTAAGGACACTTGTCAAATTATACCAGATCATTCCATAATGACCACATTTGACTTCAGTCAACCTTAACCTCTAAAGATCCTAGCTTCACATACAGTAGCTTCTAAGATACTGGGATGATAACTTCAACATCTGAATTGAGGGGTATACAATCCAGACCATATAACACTCTAAGTCACATTATATCAAGAAATGGTATCCACTATGGCCAGGACTAACCATGTAGCTCCAGTTAGATGTGAGGGAAGGCACCCATTGCCTACAGGGACTTCAGTCAGCTGCTGTCCCTCCACTGTGACAGCTGGACATTGGCCACAGCAGAACCTCTTGCTCACACATCCACCTCTCACAAGTGGGTTGTCCAGTGGAAAGATTTTGAAGTTCCAGAAGACTGCCACAGAATACTACATCAAGTCAGCTCTCACACACACTTTGTTAGCTGTGTCATGTGATAAAGGCTGTGCTGGTGAGTTTTTGTCAACTTGTCACAACCTAGACTCACCTGGGAAGAGGGAATCTCAACGAAGGAATTGCCTCCATCAGATTGGCCTGTGGGTGTGTCTGTGAGCATTTTCTTAATTAGTAATTGATGCAGGAGGTCCCAGCCCAGTGTGAGGGGTGCAGTCCTTAGGCAGGTGGGCCAGGAGTGTAGAAGGAAGGTAGCTGAGCAAGCCGGTCAGCAGTATTCCTCCACGGTCTCTGCTTCTATTCCTGCCTCCAGGTTCTTGCTCTGAGTTCCTGCTCTGCTTTCCTTTGATGACAGGATATAACCTGTAAGCCACAAGGTCCTTCCTCCCTAAGTTACTTTTGGCCATGGTGTTTTATCATACCAGTAGAAAGCAAACTAAGAGGAAGACTATACACAAGTATCCAGGTTTTTCAATCCTGTGCTTAATGCAAAGTAGAAACTTTTTTTAAAGCTATGTCTGGATAATCACTGTCCAATTTGATGTCTTCATCAAGAAAAAAAAAAAGAGTAAATGCTGTGGCTCAGGGGCTCTGACCCTGAAAACCAAATTCATCAACCCTATGTAACAGAAAAGAATGTTCCAAATGCCTGCCATCATGCTCTTCCTTACATGACAGCCTCACAGAAAACTTCAGCCTATCAAGCAGTGGGACCTTTCAGATGCCCATGAAATCTTAGGTGATGTCAAGAGCAGCTACATGATCCCATTACAAACCTCAGTTTCAATGCCAGCCAAGAGGGCTTCATGTGCGCATGCTCCCAGTCTAACAGCCAGGAGACAGAGCGCCAGTCTCAACAAAGTCGCTGGGGCAAGTGGAGTGGCAGAAGCAAAATCCTAACAATTTGTTTACCATGGAGCTTAGTTGTTAGTCATTCCATCTTGTGACCTTCAAGATCTCATGGAAACTGCGCCAAAATAGTCTCAGCAAGATATGGTATCTGTCAAAAGTGATGACCATCTGTCAGCTCAGGATTCTCTAATCTACAGGTTTCCCCTCAAACTGTACACATAGAAACAGTGTGTGTGTGTGTGTGTGTGTGTTTTAAATGGAACTAGATTCATGGAGTGTATATTCATCTACAGTAAATCTTTTTGACTTAATAATGTATCTGATTCATTGTATATCCTGCCAGTTTATGAAGCTCAAGGACTCTTTAATTTCTTTGGTGGATGGATGGATGGATGGATGGATGGATGGATGGATGGATGGATGGATGGATGAATAGATGGATGGAAATTGATGGGTTTCTACATAAATGGAGTTATAGCATAAATATTAAGTTGTAGTCAGTTTCCTGTTTGCCCCTCTACCTGTTTGTTCTCCGTGGTACCTCCTCTTTGTTCCTGTTGCAAGTTGACGACCTGGCACATGTTCCTGGCACTTCATCCATGTGGTGGTTTGAAAGAAAATGGCCCCCAAGGGGAGTGGCACTGTTAGGAAGTATGGCTTTGTTGGAATAGCTATGGCCTTATTGGAGGAAATGTGTACAAGTAAGGCATCAACTTCATTAGCTAGGTGAACACTTTTCTTAATTCAGGGATTAGCATTTATTTTTTTTATTTTGTTTATTTATTTATTTGGTTTTTGGAGACAGGGTTTCTCTGTGTAGTCCTGGCACTGACTCTAAACCAGGCTGAACTCAAACTCAACTATCTGCCCCTGCCTGCCTATTGCTGTGATTAAAGGCATGCCCCACCATTGTCTGGCTCTTTATTTCTTTTTTGAGATGAAGTGTCACCATGTGGTCCTAGTTGGACTGGAACCCATTGGCCTTGAGCTCACAGAGATCTTCCTACTTCTGCCTCCCAAGTGATGATATTACAGGCATGTACCACCATATCCAGCCATGGCTTAGCATTTGTATGCCCAGATTCCTTCCGGTAGAATCAAAGTTCTCTGCAGGAACCACATATGTTAAAGGTCCTGAAGACAGCTTGACATTGGCTGAGTAGAGCATCATGATTGTGCAGAGGTGGGATGTTGGGTCTGGAAAGCAGACATCATCTTGCATAGCTCAACCTCTGTATCTGACCTAGCATCTTTGTGGGTATTAGGTAAAACTCTCAAAATGTATGCCCGAGGCTTAGCCTCAACTAGCCCTAGTGGTAAGAATGCTGTAAGGCAACACCTGGAACGTGTGCACACCTGTAATCTTTGCACTCAGAAGGTTGAGGCATGAGGATCATGAGTTCAAGGTCAACCTGGGTCACTTGGCAAGACTGCTTCAAAAGCAAAGGTTTCTCCACTCTGCCATTGTCTGTCCACCTGGTCCCCCACCAATGTATTTGGTAAATGAATTGATGTATAGCTTTCTTTTATTCTGCGACAATAAAAGTCCATGTCACATCTTCCACAGTACAGGACAGTACACTGTTCCCAGTAACCTAAGTCTACCTAAGTCTGCATTATAGACCCTGCTAACTTATACTGGCTCAGAACAAACCACCTGACATTGCTTTTGAGGAGAGATCTCTGCACGACCACTTGGATGTTGTAAATGTTGCAGATCACCTACTATCCACATTATATCCTGCACACTCACATCTTTTCCTCAGTGTCTGCTTTAAATGTTTCCTGTTTGCCAAGATCTGTGCTTTCTCACCCCCTCCTTGGATTCCCCAAGACTTCCATTTTAGAATGCTAGCAAAATTATGGGGCTCCAACAAGCATCCGAAACAGTGATTTTTTGAGAGCAGGGTGAGAGAGAGTTTGCAGTTTTCATACAGCTTCTGAGGAAGGGGAAGGGACTTCTTTGGGAACCTGGATCAGGCCATGTTGGCAGTGTGAAACTGTGCTGGCCACTGTTAAGCTACCACCTAAGAACAGGCAGAGGCACTCAAAATGGAAGCTCTCTCCTTGCCTGGTCTGTTTCTGGCATGCTCCTGAAATGGGAAACTGCTGGTGGAAAGCTCTTGGGGATCCCTGGGGCTGTGCCACCTCCATGTACAGGACTCCCCTGCCTGCTCCTAATGGGCTTCAGCTGGAACTCATCAGGAAGCTGCTAGACCCTGTAGTGGGTAGCTCTTGGAAGGGTGAGGCATGGTCCAATGTGGTTCTCTGACGAACTCTGCCCTGGTCCATACCAGCATCCAAAAACAAGAGGTAGCGAAGAGCGTATGTGCATCCCAGGTCTTAAGCGTCCCCCAGTGGCCACGCCCCAGGGGCATGTACATTAATGTCATAGGCAGGTGTGATAGCTACCTGCCACCTCACTAGGGATGGTGCTTCACAGCATGGTTCAAACAGCCACCCACTAAGAGACCCTTTCACAGAAGTCTTTTCCTACCTGATTTTATTCCTGCAGTGGTTAACACCTCTTGACTTGGTTCCAGGCCGCCTCTCCTCAGTCCATCTTCCATGTAGCTGGTGAAATGGGAACGGCTTCTGTTTGGACAGGCAAACTTCCCTTCTGAAGTCTTCATTGCTTCCTACCTACAGAGCTAAATTCAAGTGGTCACCAACTTGCTCTACATTGTCTTCAACAATGTAGAACTTTGCCTTAGTAGAGATAAGTAGAATTGGGCGGGAAATGCAACATAGCCCTGGGGCCTTATATAATTGTTTAGGGACAGAGATCAAGTGGCGACACTTAGATGTTCAGTGCTCCCAATGTGGGAGCAAACTGTGAAGAATTTAATCAGTAGGGAGAAATGTAGGCAGAACACAAGGGAGAAGCGCAACGTGAAGAGAAGGCGCTAACCAGGACAATCTCTTTGTAACTACCCGCCCCCTCCCGCCCCCGCCCCCCCCCCCGCTCCCCCCCATTCCCAAGTTATGGCCCGTCATGGGAATGAAACCAGCACGTCCACAGCCAGGCCACACTCTGGGGGCAGGGGGCTGTTAATGCAGATACACCCCAGGAGGAGCCATCCGGGCAGATGCACACGCTGGGAAGGCCTCTGGGCGCAAGCGCACTTGGGGTTAGTCCGCTAGTCTCTCCAGCCTTCTTAGGACAAAGGGGATGGACAAGCTGGGAAGTGCCAGTTTAATACACAGACGGAGTATAGTAATGGTACCATTGTTAGCGGAGCAGTTGCCCTTCTAGCTAGACTCTCAGGTGGGATCAATGTCCTTGACAAATATATATGTTTATGAGTATTACATAAGAACTTTTCTTATGTATATATCAGAATTTAAAAAAATACTGAGCCAAGTGACTCCTGAACATGAAGAATCTAAACCTAATGGTGCTCTGTTCAAACAATGGTGGGTCTACCTTAATAACCTTCCAGACATTGACTGTTACAGCTGAGTATACATAGCAAGGTATATCTTAAAATCATTAACCTCTTAGCATTATTCACAACAAAGTGCATCATAACATCCACCAGCAAGGGATTGATGCTTAGAGGCAAACCCGTGAGCTAATTCAGATCACCAACTTTGTCCTCTCAAGGTAAAATCAGCTCACCTCAACCTTTCCACTCTATGAATATAATCTGCATTCCCACACAAAGCAAGACCCAGAGCTGTTCCCATGTATAGGTCCAATCTTTTAAATTTTATGTGTCTTCTGAAATTACATTTTACAACTGTCTAGTAGAAAGCCACTTAGAAATTTCTCTGAGCAATTGACAAGATTTCTGTCTTCCTTTTTTTCTACTGCTGTGATCAAAACCATGACCAAAAGCAACTTAGGGAGGAAAGGGTTTATTTCAGCTAATAGCTTGTAAGTCCGTCATCCAGGGAAGTCAGGGCAGAAGATCAAGGCAGGAACCTGGAGGCGGAAACTAACACAGAGGCGTAGAGGGGTGCTGTTACCAGACTGTTCTCATAGCTTGCTCAGCCTGCTTTCTTATGCAATTCAAGACCACTTGCCCAGGGACAGCACTGCCCACAGTGGCCTGGGTCCTTCCACAGTCCAGTCTGGTGGGAGCATTTTCTCAATTGTGGGTCCTTCTTCCCGAGTGACTCTAGCTTCTGTCGGGTTGACATAAAACACACCTGCACGGTGGTTACATTTTAGTAGTTTAACTACCTCTTAAATGTGGAAGTCCAGTACTCCTATTGACAAGACTTAATAAAGTAGTCTTTTGTCTGTTAGATGAAGAGTAATAAAAAGGCTTATCCAAATACTAATGTTGCTGTCTAGAGAGGCTGGCAGCTTCTGTAATCTCATCATAAAAAAGCAATCATATGCCATACAGATTTAACACAAAATCTTTGACAAAACATGTATATCTGTCATTTTCTATAAATAGCAGCCTTAAAAAGTTTTCAGAGAAATACACAGAGATTTGTGGGAATATCATAAATGTGTGTATGTGTGTGTGTGTGTGTGTGTGAAGTTTTGCCATTTGGAGTGAAAATGCTCCCCTTTTCATTCTCACAAGTATAAAACAGTATTTTAAAGTGTCTCTTTTATACCTTAACTATCTAGTGAATGGTCCTTACAGAAATTAGAGACTCTGGATTGTTGACAGACAAATGTAACTTGTAATTATCTTAAAGCTCCACTTCCTAGATTCTATTTCTCTCCAATTATTAGCCCTTGTTTAGGTAGAGCTGTTCTTTAGAGACTTTCCTCTTCAGATACTTCCTGCTGTTTGGATTTACAATGCCTCCTCTGTGTGCCTCCGGGCGCCTTTCTCTTCTCAGACCCAGGGGGATTTCATCTGCATTTCAGTCAAGGCTGAGACAACAATTCTGGAGACAAAAACAAAACAAAACCAGACAGAAAAGGAAAGAGAAAAAAGAAAACAGAGTGGAGAAGAGGGAGAGGGAGAGAGAGACAGAGACAGAGAGAGAGACAGAGACAGAGAGAGAGAGGCAGACAGACACACAGACAGAAAGACAGAGAACCTCTGTTTATGAGTCCTGTTATTGCACCTTAAGAATTACTTCATTAAGTAGAAAAGGAAAGAAAGGCTTCCAACCTCTTTTTAAGGAATCAGTATTACCCCAATACCAAAACCAGACAAAGAAACTACAACAACAAAGAGGAGAATTAAAGACTGATCTTCCCAATGAACACACAAAATTTCATACAAATGAACATACAAAAATTCTCAGCAAAATACTGGCAAACTGAATCCAAAATCATAGTTAAAAGCTCATTCATTCATCATGACCAAGTTGGCTTCATTCCAGAGATGCAAGAATGGCTAAACATGTACAAATCAATAAATGTTATCCATCACATAGACTCAAAGGAAAAAAAATCGCATGATCATCTCATTAGATGCACAAAAGGCTTTGACTAAACCTGATATTCCTTCATGATAAAAGTCAAGGAGAGGCTAGGAATAGAGGGAACATATCTGAACATGAGAAAGGTTACATACAACAAACCTCTAGCCAACACCATGGTGAGTGGAGAAAACCTCTTCAAGATTAGGGATAAAATCAGAGTGTCTGCTTTCTCCCCATACTTCATATCGTACTTGAAATCTCAGCTAGAGCTATAAGACAAGAAATGGAAATAAAAGGGACACACATAGGAAAAGAAGTCAAAGTAATCCTGCTTGTAGATGATAGGATTTTAAACATTAGCAATCCAAAACACACACACACACACACACACACACACACACACACACACACACACACACCCTCTTAGAGTGTATAAATACTTTAATCAAAGTGTTAGGGTACAAAACTAAAACACATCAACAGTGAGTGCCCTGTGGATGTCTGTGGTCTGTGCTTCAATGCATTTTCCCCTTTCCCCCTGGGGCCATGTTGATGTCCATGGTCTGTATTGCTGCTGAGGGCCATGTTGTGGTCCTATTGAGGCTGAGGTTGTGCTGACCGGGAGGCCATGTTGATATCCTTGGCCTGTGCTTCTGCTGCCCAGGGCTATGATGGTGTCAATGGCCTGTGCTGTGACAGAAGGTCGTGTTAGTGTCTGTGGTCTGTGCTGCCACTGGAGACCATGCTGAGGTCTGTGATCCATGCTCCCACTGACTATAAAGGGCAGGGAAACTAGTTTTGCAGTGGTGTTGATGACTGCGGACTCATGATCCAATGGCCCTGATAGAGTCCTTTTTTTTATTTAAAAATTTATTTTTTATTTGTTTGTCTTACAGCCTGACTGCAGTTTCCCCTCCCTCCTCTCCTCCCCTTCCCTCCCCACATCCCCTCTGAACCTCCCCAACCCACTCCTCCTCTGTTTCTGTTCATAAAGGGACAGGCAGGCCTCTCATGGTATCAACAAAGCATGGTATATCAGGTTCCAGTAAGACTAAGCACTTCTGCTTGCGTTGTGGCTGGGCAAGGCAACCCAGTATGAAGAATGGGTTCCCAAAAGCCAGCCAAAGCATTAGGGACAGTCCCTGCTCCCACTGTTAGGAGTCCCACAGATAGACCAAGCTGGACAACTCTCTCTCTCTCTCTCTCTCTCTCTCTCTCTCTCTCTCTCTCTCTCTCTCTCTCACACACACACACACACACACACACACACACACATACACACACGCACGCACACACACACACATGTAGATAGATAGATAAATAGATAGATAGATAGATAGATAGATAGATAGATAGATAGATAGAGCCTAAGTCGGTCCCATGCAGACTCTCTGGTTGTTAGTTCAGACTCTGTGAGCTCTGCTGAGCCCAGGGTAGTTTTTTCTGTGGGTTTTCTTGTGGTGTCCTTGACCTCTCTGGCTCCTACAATCTTTCCTCTCTCTCTTCAGCAGGATTCTTGGAGTTCAGCCAAATGTTTGCTGTCGGTCTCTGCATCTGTTTCTATCAGTTGCTAAATGAAGCCTCTCTGATGACAATTGGGGTAAGCACCAATTTATGAATATAGTAGAATATCATTAGGCATCATTACATTGGTATTTTTTTCTCCAGTCTGTTCTGGTTCTATCCTAGGTGTCTGGGCTGTCTAACCTCTGGATCCGAGCAGCCCAGGCAGTGTCAGGGGTGGGCTCACTCTCATGGCATGGGTCTGAGGCTGGACCAGTCATAGGTTGGCCACTCCCACAATCTCTGCACCACCCTCACTCCAGCACATCCCATAGGCGGGACAGGCTGTAGGCTAAAGGTTGTGTGGCTGGCTGATGTCCCAGTCCCTCCACTCGAAGTCTTGCCAGGTCACAGGGGATGGCCAGTTCAGGCTGTGTGTCCTCTATTTCTAGAAGTCTTAAGTGGGGCCATCCTAGTAGATCCCTGGGAGTTTCCCTTACACCAGTTTTATCTGACCCCAAAATGCACCCCCTTTCCAGTTATCTTTTTCAGTACTCTCCCCTCTATTCATCCCCCAACCTAACCCCTCATGTTCCCATCCCCACCCGGTCCACCCATGAAATCTCCTTTAAGCCCTCCTTGATATTTAGCCTCTCTGGGTCTGTGGATTACAGCATGGTTATCCTTTATTTTACATCTAATATCTACTATGAGTGAGTACATGCCATGTTTGCCTTTCTGGGTCTGGGTTACCTCACTCAGGATGAACTTTTCTAGTTCCATCATTTGCCTTCAAATTTCATGGTGTCATTGTTTCTAACAGCTGAGTAATACTCCATTGTGTAATGTACTACATTTTCTTTATCTATTCTTTGGTTGAGGGGCATCTAGGTTCTGGAGCATGTATCCTTGTGGTGTGATTGACCATCCTTTGGATAGATGCCCAAGAGTGGTATCGCTGGTAGATTGATTCCCAATTTTCTGAGAAATCACCATATTGATTTCCAATGTGGCTGTACAAGTTTGCACTCCCACCAGCAGTGGAGGAGAGTTCCCTTTGCTCCATATCCTCTCCAATATAAGCTGTCATTTGTGTTTTGATCTTAGCCATTCTGACAGGTGGAAGATGGAATCTCAGAGTTATTTTGACTTGCATTTCCCTGATGGCTAAGAATGTTGAACATTTCTTTAAGTGTTTCTCAACCATTTGAGATTATTCTATTAAGAATTCTCCGTTTACACCTGTACCCCATTTTTAAATGTGTACGCCACCACTGCCTGTGTACCCCGTTTTTCCCATTCTGTAGGCTGCCATTTTGTCTGATTGACAGCGTTCTTTGCCTTACAGAAGATTTTCAGTTTCATAAGGTCCCATTTATAAATTAGTGATCTTAGTGTCGGTGCTACTGTTATTCTATCCAGGAAGTTGTCTCCCATGCCAATGCATTCAGGCTACTTCTCACTTTCTCTTCTACCTGACAGAGTCCTAAAAGACTCTCAAACCTTCCCTCTGAAACGTCATAAGCCAGGCCTTCACTATCTACTCTGCTCTAGGCATTATTCTAAGTTCCTACAACTCATTACCTCTGAACACTCAATAGATTTTCTAGCCAAAGTTTCAAAGTCCTTCCACAATCTTCTCCCCAAAACATGTTTAGGTCTGTCACAACATTACCCCACCCCTGGTACCATAATTTGTTTTAGTCAGGGTTCTCTAAAGCAACATAACCAAAGATATATATATATATATATATATAACCAAAGATTATATATATATATATATATATATATATAACCAAAGATTATATATATATATAAAACCAAAGATTATATATATATAACCAAAGATTATATATATATAACCAAAGATTTTATATATATATATATATATATATATATCACAGTAACGACAGCCAAGTCACACCTGAGACACTTAGAACCTGTCAGTTATTTGCTTCTTGAGGCTGAATGCCTCAACAGTTAGAGTAGTCCCACAACAGCTGTCTTTCACCAGGTGATGACAACCTGTAGTTACTCAGTACAAGATAGATACCCCAGTTGTCCCAATCTGGTCCCTGGAATTCTGGAAGTTTCCCGAAAAACTGGTGGTTCTTATTCCATGATAAAAGCTAAATTATGTTACCATATCCTTGCTAGAACAACTGAAACAAAAATAATTAGAATATCAAATGTAAGCCAGAAAGCAGAGGACAGGATGACTTTCAAACACTGTTTTAGGAATGAAAAATGATGGAAATGGAGCCATGATGGAAATCAGTTTTGCAGTTTAGTATAAAACTATACATCCTCACCTACATTGAATAATCATCCTCCTTTGCATTTATCTCAAGGAAATGAAAATTAATAGCAGGTTTATTTATAACCAAAACCCGGAGAAAATTGAAATGTCTTTTGAAGGGTGAATTGCCAAATTATGGTCTAGCCATACAATGGCATTCTACTCAGCAATAAAGATCACAAATCGTTGATACATTTAATTATTAGAATAAGTTTTATATACTTTGGACTAAGCAAAAATCCCAATATTGGAAAGTTGTGTATTATAGAAGTCTATTAATATACCATTCTCAAAATGAAAGAATTATTAGGTGGAGAAAAAGTTAGTAGTTACCCAAGGAAATTGGATTCAGAGTGGGAAAGAAGTATGTTGTACATGGGATTGTAGAGAGCCACTTTGTGCAGAAAAATAGCTTGAAATTTGGTTGTGACAGTAGTTACACAAATCTACACATGGGATAAAATTGCACAATTATACACAAACACATACTAATGAATGTGCCTACAGCTCTGGACTCTATCTAAGACTTGTGGGCGACTAACAATGTGAGATTAATATCAGTTTTCTGACTTTAATATTATACCCCACTTATGTAAGATTTACTGTGAGGAGAGGTGAGAAAAGATGGAGAGAATCTACCCAGGAGTCTAAGAAACAATTATTTCAAAATACAAGTTAAAAAACTTCCTGATAGAAAATATCAACAAGCTATCATGTCATCTGCAAATAGCAATACTTTAAGTTCTTCTTTTCCAATTTCTATACCCTTGATCTCATTTTGTTGTTTTATTGCTCTAGCTAAAACTTCAAGTACTACATTGAATGTATATGGAGAGAGTGAATAGCCTTGTATTGGTCTTGATTTTAGTGAAATTGCATTGAGTTTCTTTCCATTTAATTTGATGTTGGCTGTCAGCTTACTGTATATTGCTTTTATTATATTTAGACACATCCCTTGTATCCCTGATCTCTCCAAGACTCTTATCATGAAGGGGTATTAGATTTTGTCAAATGCTTTTTCAGCACCTGATGAGATGATCATGTGGTTTTTTTCTTTTGGTTTGTTTATCTGGTGGATTACACTGACAGATATTCGTATGTTGAATCATCCCTGCATCTCTAGGATGATGCCCACTTGATCATGGTGGATGATTTTTTGATGTGTTCTTGGATTCATTTTGCCAGTATATTATTGAGTATTTTTGCATCGATGTTCATGAGGGTGATTGGTCTGTAATTCTCTTTCTTTGTTGAGCCTTTGTGTGGCTTGGATAAATCTGTCACATACATGTAGAGGTCCCAGGTCTACCTCAAGATCCAGTGATACTACTCTTGGGCATATAACCAAAGGATGCTCAATCACACCACAGGGACACTTGTTCAACTATGTTCATAGCAGCATTATTGTAATAGCCAGAACCTGAAAACAACCTAGATGCCTCTCAATAGAAGAACGGATAAAGAAAATGTGGTACATTTTACTCACAATGGAGTATTACTCAGCTGTTAGAAACAATGACTCCATGAATTTGAAGGCAAATGATGGAACTAAAAAAGTTCATCCTGAACGAAGTAACCAGACCCATAAAGACAAACAGGGTATATACTCACTCATAGTGGATATTAGCTATAAAAGTAAAGGATAACCATGCTGATGCCCATGGGAGAGTGGCCCCTTTCTGAGTGATTACGGTGAGAATGGGACAGGGGGAGGGTGGAGAGAGGAGCGGGGGCTGCAGGTGGGTGAATCTCTGTGAGTTTGAGGCCAGCCTGGTCTACATGTCATTTCAGGATGGCCAGGAGTACCCTGTGTCAAAAAAAAAATCTGATACAAAAAAGCCTGCCAGAATACCTATACCAGGAAAGATGTTAGAGCTAGGAGTACAGCTCAGCGTTAGACCATTTACACAGCTTGCATGAGGACCTGGGTTCCATTACCCTGGTTATCACGATAACAAAATGGGAAAAGGAAGCACATGTCTGAAAAGGTCCAGGGAACCCTGCAAACAGGACCAGATACCCATTTCCACATGCTGAAATAAAGCTAAGTCTGGTATGTGACTTCATTGTCCTTCAGTGTCTTCTGTACTGGGCATTAATCATGATTACTGAAAGTTTAACTCCCCCAAATCCGTGTCTTGAAGTTGGACTTCTTAAAATACTCAAAAGAGAAAGGGGAAAGCCTTAGTGTCCGTAGAGAAAGTGCAGAGCTGTTTCCGTTCATCCAGTTGGGAACGCTGCCGCAGGCAAAGTGAAGACAAAGGATGCAGCTAGATAAAAACACAGTGAGCATCAGCAGAAAGCAGCCGGGGAACCCATACCATCCGTCAAGTGGCTGAACGGCACAGTTATACGCCAACTAGGACCTGACTCTGACACACAATCCACAACAGAAGGGCTTGTTTGGAAGGGTTTCATAACCAACGGCTGCTACATTGGGGGTTTTAATCTTCTTGAGAAGATTGTTCAATATGAACCTGAGATAGCTAAGGGCGGCTAATATTGTGTTCGAACTTTTAACTTAAGACATCTGCCTTCAACTTTGAGGATGGGATGGGAATGCTGGGGGTGGAAGTAGTGGCATGCTGGTGCTGGCAATGTGGTGGCAGTTGTATCGGTGCTGATGGTGGCAGTAGCGATGATGGTGTGAATGGTGGTGGTGATGGTGACAATGGCTGTGGTGGTGGTATCGATGGGGGTGGTCATAGTGCTGATGACCACAGGGGTAATGACAACATAACCTTTTGCAGAAGCATTGGTGTAGGGTATGACCTTAGAATGAGACCCAATGACATATGCAGCTCTCCTTACAAGGGTCCCCAATAGGGCTGGGTACAGTGGCACAAACATTTCATCTCAGCATTCAGCAGGCAGATCTCTTTGAATGTGAGGTCAGCTTGACCTACAGAGAGAGTTACAGGTCATCCAGTGCTGCATGGTAAAATCTTGTCTTAGAAAAAAGCCTCCCCCGCACCCCACCCCCCAAAGAAAAACCCAACAACTGCAGAGTTAAAATTAAATTAAACAGATACAACCTGGATATTTCCAATCAGGTTCCTCCCCCTCCTTTCCCACCACTCCCTCTCTTCCCTGGAGTTCAGTGACCTCTTTGGATCACGTTTAATTTTGCAATTTAAGCCATCATACGTTTTCAGGACATTTGTTGCCAACTTGGTTTGGCTTTGCCTGCTGCCCAACCTAGAGTGAAGTTAGATAAATGGTACTGTCACACAGAGTTTCATGTTCTGGATTATATGCCCCTTTACTCTGCAGAGGAGCCTATGTGGTCTTTTGGGAGAACATTTGAAATCAGACACATCTGTTTGAAGTTATTCTGAACGTAGAGATTCCAAGCCTTAGGAAAATGGAAAAACGATTTTGTGTGGTTTTCAAAGCAAGTTGAGGAGCCAAAATCACTTATGTTTCTTAATCCTCGGCACAGCCACCAGGGCCTTCAATCTTCCATTTACGTCCTTTCCAAATCAGTTACTTCCATGATTTGATCTCTTTAATCTTTTCTCTCAGCTTTTCCCTCAGCATAGTTGTAGGGTGTGTAGACACAGCACAAACCTCTGATCCCAACAAAACTTACTGGCAAGGACCTTCCAATTTGTTTTAAAATTTACGTTTCAGGCCCTTGGATCCAAAGAGAAAATACCTGGAGAGTGGGCACAGCTTAGAAATTCAGTGACCAGCTTGAAACAATTTAAATGAACTTCATTCTGAGCTAAAGTTTTTATTCATTCTCAAAAAGAAAAGGCCAATTCAGAATGCAAGCACATTAAAGTCTCCATAGGAAATACTTAAAAAGAAACCATGGCTACAAGTGCTTTTCTCTCCACTTCTAGGAAAGATGGAGAAATAGGAGGAAGAAGAGGAGGAGGAGGAAACCTAATGTTGGAAAATTTTGTGCAGCGAATTTTCTGGAAACTGTACACGGTAAGTCTAATTTCTTAGACATTCTCTCCTCCATTAACAGTATTAGACAATGACTGTTGTTCTGGAGCTGGAATCATCAAAATGTCAAAAAATCTCCTGTTAGGGACAGACATGGTAGTGCACACTTACACCTCAGCACTTAGGAGGCTATGGCAGGGCCTAGCAAGTGTGAGGCCAGCATAGGCTACCTAACGAGACCCTGTCTCAAAAAACAGTCTTCCTTTAGGAAAATGCAGGAAACCAACCTCATTCGTTCATCTGATACAAAACCTCTGCATGCAGGCAGTGTTCTAAGTCCACACTGGGAATTCAGGATAGTGGTGCTTTCCTCTGTGGTGCTGACTCCTAAAGATGTCTTGCTAGATTCTCTTCCTCCTTAAAGCACACCGTAATGCTTACTGGGCAGCTCTGTCTAGACGCCAACTCAGCACAAGAGTCACTCCCCTCTAGCTGCATTCTGAATAAGGTCTGTCCCCCAGCGGCACATGTGCTGGGGCCTTGGTCCCCAGGGCAGCACTGTGGGGTGGTGGGACCCTTAATAAGTCGGGCCCAGTGGAGCTGGGTTTGGTCATGGGCCAGACTCTCACGGGTGATTAATGCTCTCTCTCGGGAGTGGGTTAGGAGTCCTCTGACTAGCTTGGATCTCTTGAGAACCTGTTGTTCTAAGTAAGGTCACTCCACAGGCTCGGCTGATGGTGCCCATTGCTCTTTTCTCCTCCACCATGCTATGACACACCATGAAGTCTGCAACCCAGTATCATCTTCTCACTAGATTCCCAAGCCAAATACACAACTTTTCCTGGTTTGCTTTCTCTTGCTCTGATAAAGACCATGACCTAAAACAATGTGTGGGAAGAAAGAGTTTCTCTTATGCTTCCATGTAGTAGTCCATAGATGAGGGAAGTCAGAGCAGGAACTCAAGGCAGGACCCTGGAGGCAGGAACCGAAGCAGAGACATAGGAATGCTGCTTTCTGGTTAACTCCTCATGGCTCACTCAGCTTACTTTGTTTGTTGGTTTGTTTTGTTTTTGTTTTTTCAAGACAGGGTTTCTCTGTATAACTTTGGTGCCTCTCCTGGAACTCATTCTGTAGCCCAGGCTGTTCTCAAACTCACAGAGATCCTCCTGCCTCTGCCTCCCAAGTGCTGGGATTAAAGGCACGCACCACCACCGCCCAGCAGCTTACTTTTAGAAACAACTCAGGACCACCTACATAAGAGTGACACCATCTACCGTGGGATGGCTTTTCCCACATCTATCACTAATCAAGAAAAAGACCCATATACTTACCTATAGGCCAATCTCATGGAGGCATTTTCTCCATTGAGATTCTTTCTTCCCAGATGTCTCTAGCTTGTGTTAAGCTGTCAAAAAAACTAACCAACAAGCCTCTGGTAGTTTACTGTGGCAGCACAAAATGAGCTAAGATATTCCCAAACACACTCCTCTTCCTTGGCATTGCAAATAATAAAAACTGATTAAAATTGGCATCAGAAAAGAATCACTTACCATAAGGACATAGGGAACGAGAGGTCCTGAACAGGGAGTACATACAGTCAATCCCCAAGGGGACAAGAAATCAGAAACAGAAATCATGTAAGGAAAGCAAGTCACGCTCTGTCTCTCTCTGCTGTCCAGTTCACTAGTTTGAGTAATTTCTATAAAGATCATCTGTCATTAGGGTCAAAATCATTTATTCTAATTGTTTAGGTTTCTAAGTTTCATATATTAATCCTCAATTCTAGGAAATTAATTTATCTATTATTTTGGAATTTCCATATCTTTCCCAAAATACTCTGCCTTTTCACCCATATATGAAATTTTTCCTGAAAACCCCTTCAAATTTAATTATTTGCTAATTTTTTTGATAATCTGCAGGTATAATTGATTGGCTGATTTTTCCCTTGACTATGGGTCATATTTTCTTGCTTTGATTGTATATGAGATCCTGCAAATGATTAAGTGTATCTAAAGTAGATTATATTCCTGTAAAAAATGCTGAGCCTTATTCAAATAGGCAATTAATTCCTATGTAAGTTCCTCAAGAGAGACCCTCTTCACCTTGATCTTCAGACACTGTGCCCCCTAGATTATGACTCCTGACACTTTAGTCCAATGAGAGTGCTAACTTAATGTTGAGCTCTCTCTCCCATCTACACGGAGAAGGAATGCCCTAAGGGGAAATTTGCATAAATTAATGTGACTGGGTCTCATGATGTATTTTTTTCTCTAGCTGTAATCTGCCTTTGGTTCAAAGTTAGCTGGTTTTTGAAACACCAAGTAGGAAAAGAGTTATACAAAAGACAGTATCTAGCTGGCTAGTGGCAGTTTGGGATGGCCCTGGTTTGGTGTTTAACATTCGCAGTTTGTTGTAAAGACTGGATATTAATATCTCACTGAAGTACGATTGTCAGGGATCCCCCCACTCTTTAGGCTGTGTATCCACATTGCTGATAGTTTTGTTTTTATTTCATATATTTTATTTTCATATTTTTTTTAATTTTTATATTCATATAATTTAATTTCATATAATTCCACTTGTCAATTCTGGGTTATTAATGTCCTTTTCAGAAATGTCTTGCTCATGCCTACATCTTGAAGTGCTTCCCTGTATCGAAAACTACCAAATTCTATAAGAATACTCTAAGAAAACCTTTCTATCCTTGAGCTAGGCCACTGTTATTTCAATATGACATCAAACATTTAAACAAAACTAGCATGCTAGTTCACGCCTGTAATCCCAAAAGTCAAGAGGCTGAGGCAGGAAGATTATCTTAAGTTTGGTACCACCATGTGTGGGCTTCACAGTGAGTTCCAAGCCAGTCCGAGCTACAGAGTGAGGTCATGTCTCAAGCAAAAAAGTTTAATGACATGAAGTGCTTTGGTAAAGTGGACTTTACCAAAATGGACACGTTTTGCTCTTTAAAAGACACATAAAGAAGACAGAATAACAATCTACAGACTGGGAAATATTGAAGAAAATATTTCTCTTAAAGTACTTCTTTCTGTCAGCATATAGAAAAGAGGCCTACAATAAAAGAAAAGACCCAAGTTAAAACAGTAAATTATTCTAGTAGACATGTCTGATAAAACCATGAAGAATCCTGCACGCTCCAGTATATTTGTAATGCACAAGTGTGGTCACTGGAACTGAGCCACACCACACCACTGCTTGGGGTGAATCTCAACTGTCTCTCACAGGGCCTGGTTTTCAATGTTTGTTCCCCAGTTGGTGCTGCTGTTTTTGGGAGGCTGCGGAACAGTGAAGAGGTTAGCCCTGATGGCAGCCGGTCACTAGGGATGGACCGTCAGAAGTTATAGCCTTGGCCTTGGTTCCAGAATCTTTTGCTTCTAGGACCACCATGATGTGCAGAGCCTCTACTGCATACTGCCACTGCCATAAACTCTGCCATATCTTCACGGCTGTGATGGACTGAAATCCTCCAAAACTGTGAGCCTAATTAGATTTTCTTTCTTCATTATTTCCCTCAGGTATTTTACAACAGTGACTTAAGGGTAGGAAATATACAGGACTGGAAAGAAGCTCATTGTTGAAGAAAACTTGCTGCTATCGTAGAGGACCTGGGTTCAGTTTCCAGCATCTATACTGAGTTGCTCACAGCTGCCTATATCTCCAGTTCCAGGGGATGCAACACCTTCTTCTGGCCTCCACAGACACACACACATACAGTAAATGAATAAATAAAGCTTTTTTGAAAAAAGTAACAAACATAGATGAATCTCAGACACACTGAGATAAGTTTAAAAAAAAAAAAAGTCAAACAGAAAACCACATACTGCATGATTTTATGCTATTGTTTGAATGTTAGATGTTCTCCAAAGGCCCATGGTTTTTTGTTTTGTTTTGTTTTTAACTTTTGACATCTAGAATGTTTTTCTTAAACTTTTTTATTTATTCTTTGTGTCTTTTACATCATGCATCTCTATCCCTTTCATTTCCTGTCTCTGTGTATCCACCCTCTACCCTTGCAGCACCCCTCCCCAATAAAATTTAAGAGAAAAAAGAAAAGAAAAAAAAAAGGAGGGGGGACTCTCGTCATGAAAGCTGTCATGTGATATAGTGAGTCATTCAGTAAACTCTCTTGTCCAGATATCTTTATTTGCAAGTGTTCATTGCAAAGAGACACTGGTCTGCTTCGAGGCCTCTCTCATTTATGCTGCACTATCAATGTGGACCCTCACTGGGTTCTTCTTGGTTATCCTACTGTTGCCCTGTGTTGCAGACCCCACAGCTTGGGTCTGCAGGACCGGTGACTTCAGGTGCTCCAGCAGATCACAGATGGGGTGGATGTTGGGGTGGATCAACTCATAATCCTGGTTCTGGGCCTGGGTAGTTGCAGGGTTGGTCAGCCCTCCAGCTCTCCCTTGTCCTCACCACCAGGACTAGCTCTCCTGCATTGTTTTGGCTACGTCACCCTTTGCAGGGATGAGTAAGAGGTAAGGTGTTGTATATCGGGTGTGGGTTCACACAGGTCCATGGAAAGAAGACACAGACATTCTAAGGATGAAGTTTTAGCCTTTTCCAGCTGCAGGGGGAGCAGCCTCTGGCTGACTGACTCACTGTCATTTAGCAAAGGGCTTTTTTATTGTTATCCAATTCACACCTTTAGCAAGTTAATTTCCATACACCAAAACCTCTTATCTAAGTTCCCCAAAGGGACAATGCCAAATGCAAATTCTCAATTAAGGGACACCTCATTTTGCTGGGTTCTCCCCCAACCAAGTTTTGCATAGGCTTTGCACCTTTAGGAAACTCTCAGACAAGATGCACATATTCCAAACTGAAGGTACAGAGACAAAAGCTAGGTGCTAACACCCCCAGAATCAAACCAGCTGCAGAAATCTGCAGGAATTCTCCCTGCAAATCCCCCTCTTGTTTATGCTGAAAATTATATAGCCTTACAGCAAATACAGCCTCTTCTCTAACTTTCTGTTTTACAATCTTAGTAAGTAAGCCAAACACATTTTAAAGCCAATAAGGTTACTATTGCTAGCACAAAAGTAACAAACACCTGCTAAAACAAGAAATCTATTCAAGTGATTGATAGGGTTAAATGAGGCTATCATATCTGCAAGTCTTCCCATAATATCCATTCCTGTCATATCAGTTAACTTTTTTGTAAAAATTTTCTTAACTTCTTGCTGTAAATCATAAATGATTTGAGAAGAATTAGGGTGACCCACCAAATGTGTCTTAACCTTTTCCCAATCATACTTGCTTTCATTAAACTTTAAAGGTGTAATGCAATAGGATGTAACATTCCAATCACATTTTAATTTTATCTGCTCCTTTAATGTTTCTACTGATCTCCCAACAGTATAACAGCTTGTCTCAAATCAGCTATTTCATTAATGATCTCATTATCTATTTTATTTTGTTCAGTCCAAAATTCTGTAGGATGCTTATGCTGGTCTCTAACAAATTCAGCAGTCTGAAAGGCCACTCTGGTTGTTGCAGCAGTAACAGTTAATTCAATAATTCCTGTAATAACAGCAATAATCAGTCCAACCATTCAATGTGTTCTTCTTAATATTCCTTTAGTGAGCTTCTCTACCAGTATCATTACAGGTGAGTCTTGCCATGGCCTCAACAACTTCACCACTATCCAGATTGTTGGTCTTGCTCTAAGAATGTACAAACTTTCAGAGGTTAAGTTTAAAGACATACTAGAATTAACACAGGTATAAAGGGTACAGCATTCACAAGTGATGCTATAATTATTAGGGTTCCATTATACAGACCCCTTCAGTAGCAAGTAAGGTAATGGTACACAAGTCATGAAAGGATGCCTTTGATTTAGTCTAAAAGTCAAAGTATACTTGTCATCCTTAATGTTTAATTTTCCTTCCCACACTATAAGAGGATGGAAGGCACTTGCTAATTTTCACAAGTTAGTCTGAACTGATTTGCCAAATTACAGCAGAGAACTTGACATTCCAACTCCACGCCATTGGTTAGGTTCATTAAGAGAAGAACTAATTTCTACACTTCCATTAAAACTATACCACTTCCATCTTAACTCTGAGTGAGAATATTTTTCTTGAGGGGAGCCATAAGGGCTCCAAACAATGACATCTCTGTGGGAGATATTAATTAGTACTTGAGGTTTCTCACTCTTACATTGTTACCAACACACCCAGTCAGATTCCTTGTTGATAACCCTCATCTCACTGAATGATAGATGTATAGAACTCATAGCATTAATCTCCTGTCCTTTAAAACCAGATGCATGATGATAATCTTGGGTAGTATTGACTATAGATAGCCATACTTGAAAGATTATATTTAGACATTGAATTCCATTTTCCATACAAATAGGAATTCCTTGTAGTCCCATAGTATAATTTTTAATCTCTTTACCCTCCTCCATTGGCTGAGCAGGACCTCGATTGTCATAAGAACCAGGTAGCCAAAAGATTCATTAACTACCACAGGAATATCCATATCTTCCCAACTTACTGCTAAGTTAATTGGAGGATTAGGAATATAGGCCCAGTAATTATGACCAGTCACTGTTACCTGTACAGTTACCACAGGCAGCATGACAAGGAACAAAGACGTAGCATTTAGAGGTTTCGCAGTCATTCAAATCATCACCTCCACTTTGTCACACAAATTTCTTAAACTGTCCCCAGGTGGGAGGATTAGCTATCTGCTCCAAAGGCCTTCTGTATCTTTTCTTTCCCAGATCTCAGCAGCCAAAGCATCCAAGAGACTGCTTTTGCTCATGCTAAATTTTTTTATCAATTTTGATGGGATCCACAATCTTTTATCTCTTGTGAAAACATAAGCATAACATTGACCCTAACTTAACATTTCCCCTGGACAATTTTGATGTTAAAACATTTATAATACACTGGCTGACTCAATTCAGCAGTTTTTTTTCCCACAATCCAATGTCTTCCAGCAACTATTGTCCTAGTTTCATTAGCATTTAAAAAATTTAAAGTTAGTAAACCATTATGCAGCCCATGCCTGGGAGTGCTCATATCCCACTTCTGTTTAACAAGTATCTTCTTTAGAGTGTGATTAGATCTTTCAACAATTGCTTGTCCTGTAGGATTATATGGTATCCCTATAATGTATTTTATGTTGCAATGCACAAAAAATTGTTTCATTTTTACTAGAAACATAAGCTGGGGCAGTATCAGTTTTAATTTGTGTCAGTATGCCCATTACAGCCATTGTTTCCAATAAATATGCAATTATAGAATTAGCCTTTTCAGAACTTAAGGCAGATGCCCATTGAAATCCAGAGTATGTGTCAATGGTATGATGAATATATTTTAATTTTCAAATTCTGCTAAATGAAATACATCCATTTGCCAAATTCCATTCCTTTATATATCATTAGGGTTATTTTCTGCAGGTAAAGGAACTTGATTATACAAAGAACAAGCACGACGGGTTTTTTTTTTTTTTTTTTTATAATTTCTTTAGCTTGTTGCCAAGTAATGCATTTTTTCCCTAACATGATGTTTCTAATGAAATTCTGAAGCTTCCAACACATTTTCTATCAGTAATTGATCAATTTCTTGATTCCCCTTTGCTAATGGTTCAGGCAACTTAGTATGGGATTGAATATGGGCAATATAAATGGACCATTCTTTTCTCAAATTGCCTGTTATAGTTGTAGAATTAATAAAGTTAATTCTGAATTATCAGGAATAAGCTCAGCAGTTTCTTTATGCAATACAACCCTTTCTGCATATTGAAAATCAGTAATTATATTAAGAAATTCATTAAAGTCTAATAAAACCATCAGTGGCATATAACTCTGATTTTTTTAACTGAATCATATGGACTTTGAATTACTTTACTGATGTTTTCTGCTTTATAACCAGCCATTCCTAATTTATTTGCATCAGTATAAAATGTAAGAGGCCCAGAAATAAGTGCTCTTTTCATTATGTGGGGAAGAATCCATTCAGTTCTTTTTATAAATTGAAGTTACGTATTTTTGGATATTTGTTGTTAATTTCTCCTAAGAAATTACTACAAGATCTCTGCCAATCATCATTAATCACCCACAATTGCACAATGCAGCATTAGTATAGGGTACTACAATCTCAGCTGGATCCATTCCTAGCAATTGATGAAGTATTATTCTTCCCCTTATAATTAATTCAGAAATTTTTTCTACATACCTCTTTAACTTTTTACTCTGTTTATGAGCTAGGAAAATCCACTCCAAAATAGTATCTTCCCTCTGCATAATGAGTCCAACAGGGGACTGATTGGATGGTAAAATTACTAAAATACATTCAGTTGTGTGATCTAATCGATCCACATAGGCATTTGTAGTTTTTTTTTTTTTTTTCTACTTGGGCTAATTTCCTTTCAACCTCAGCATTAATTGTCTTGGACTTTTTAAATTTGAGTAACCTTGCAAAATTTGAAACAAATTGCTTAATTCTTGAGTAGACAATCCAGTGGTAGGCCACAACCAATTAATATCTCCCAATAATTTTTGAAAATCATTAAAAGTGGCTAGAGTCTCTGTTTACTTCATTTAAATCCTAAATAATTAAGAGAATCTCCTCTTTGTATTTTTTTCAGGAGAAATTTGTAGTCCTCAACAGGGTAAAATTTTCTGTGCCACATTAAATATTTTTCCAAGGTATCTGTATCAGAAGCAGCCAATAAAATATCATCCATATAATGATAAACAATAGATTGAGGAAATTGTTTACAAACCATTTACAGTGGTTGGTATACAAAATATTGACATGAAGTTGGGCTATTTAAAATTCCCTGGGGGAGGACATTCCAATGATATCATTTCATTGGCTGAGCATTATTATAAGTAAGAACTGTAAAAAAATAAAAAGCAAATTTTTCTCTATCTGTTTCTTGTAAAGGAATAGTAAAGAACCAGTCGTGTAAATCAATAACTATAATAGGCCAATCTTTAGGTAATAAAGAAGGAAAAGGAATTTCAGGCTGTAAAGATCTCATAGGTTGAATTATTTTAATTATAGCTCTCAAATAAGTTAACATTCTCCATTTTCCAGATTTCTTTTTTATTACAAATACAGGAGAATTCCAAGGAGTAGTGGTTTCCTCAATGTGTTTAGTGTCTAACTGTTCCTGTACCAATTGCTCAAGCACCTGTAATTATTCTTAAGTTAAGGGCCACTGCTCCACCCATACAGGCTTATTAGTCAACCATGTTAAAGGCAGAGTTGGGTTACTGGCAGTGGACCCTATTCCAAATTTGGATAGCCAATTTCTATTTTGTCCTGTTGTTGGACAACCTGTATAGCCTGTGATTTTCCTGGATAAATTTTTCCAATACCTTTTCCAGGAACCTTTTTAACATCATTTTATGAGCTGTTTCTGAAATCATAGGAATATTAATTTGAGCTTCCCATTGTTGTAACAAATCTCTCCCCTGTTATTTATGGTTGTATCAGCCACATAAGACTTTAATATCCTTATTTGTCCTTTAGGCCCTATACATTTAATCCATTCTATATTCTGTTTCACCTGATATAGGGTTTCAGTGTTTATAAATTGAGTGGAGACTTCTTGTAAAGGCCAGTTTGGATCTTAAGATTTTTTTGAGAAGATAAAGATACATCAGGTTTAGTGTCTATTAGGCCTGAAATTTCAATGCCATTTACTAGTAATTTTAGCTTTGGCCTTTCATCATTAATAACAGCATTTTTCTTCTAGCACTTCCAAAAACTCCTGTCCTACATTTGGAGCTGCTTTACCTTTAAAATGTGGGAGTAATAACAACTGAGCATCATTATCACTAGCTTCTATTTGCATAGTCTTTTTACACAAGCCATCTATAAAAGCATTGAAAATAAACAATCTCTATAGGATTTTGAGAGATAATTTTAGGCAATACTGTGAAGTATTTTTATAAAAATTTAAAGAGAGGATCTTTTTTATAGATTCCAAGTAACATGTTAATGCAACTTGCCAATTGTTAACAGTGTGGAACAATTTACCTGCATTTTACTTAGAGGAAAAATTATTTTTGTAAGCTCTTTATTTAAAAGTAAGAGACTATTTTTTATGAGCTTTTACCTTAGCAAACTATATTATCTAACAAGCTAACAACGAATTTTAATAGAATTTAACCAAGAATTTCTAGAAAGCAACTTAAAGAGCAGAGCCAAATTCTCAGGAATGATAAACAGAGAAGAGCATACACAATAATAGTTTAAATCATGAATTTTGTTCTTTTAGTTCATTTACTATGAAAATTAAACATGTATTTAAACAGAAACTAGACAATCAAAAGAGAATATCCTCCATACAATGAATGACTATTATCTCTGGAAATTCAAACAGCATTGACTTAGTACTTTGTGCCCTAACGACAATTGTTTTTGTTTTTTTTTTTTACTAGAAGTTGGGCTTGTTTTAATTTTTTTTCTTTCTCTTGTGAAGAGACCATTGATGAGTTATTCCCACTACTAGGGAAAAATAAAAAATATTTCCCACGAAAGGATCTTTAATATTGAGTTATTTCAGCTCTGAGGGAAAAAACAAGAAACATTTAAACCAAAGTTAAGCAAACAGACAACAAGAATATTCTAAGCTCTGGGCCTGCCTTGCCTGCTCAGACTGTAGCCTTGAGGCTGCCTTCCATCATTCTTTGTAACTCAGATGCCTCAGCTCTGTGCTGGCAGGCAGACTGTAGCCAGAAGGAAAGCTCTGAGTTTTAGTTATCCTTGATTTCTTATATCAAAAAAAGCCTATTTTTCTCTTTCTATTTTTACTGGAAAGAGGCTTTTTTTCATTCCTTTATTTTTTTTTGTTTATGGGGCCTTTTAATTTTTAGGCCTTGATTCAATATTTTCCCCCTTTTACTGGGAAAATCCCTTTTTCTTGATTAAACATTTCTCCTTTTCCATCAAGGAATTTCCTTCCCTTCCCTCTTTGGGAAAATTTTCTTTTTTCTTTTTTTCTCTCCCTTTTCTCTACTGAGAAGGGCCTTTTCTCTTGATTTTATTCCTTGTCTCAGGAGCCATTTCTATCTTTAAAAATTGTGCAGTTACTGCTTTTTCTTTTTAACAAGCATTTTAGCAACTGTACATTTTGTTGCTCCTGAGATGGGGAGTTTAAATTCCCCTAGACCCTACTGATCCTGGAGTCCTCTTACCCTGAGAGTGAACTTCCCCCTCCAGTCCTTGAGTGTCTGGATCTACTGTTTTTCAAACCTGAGTTAGTATGCCAAATGTTGTGCATCAGGTGTGGGCTCACAAAGGTCCATGGAAAGAAGACACAGAGACACTCTAAGGATGAAGTTTTACCCTTTTCCAGCTGCAGGGGGAGCAGCCTCTGGCTGACTGACTCACTGTCATTTAGCAAAGGGCTTTTTTATTGTTATCCAGTTCACACCTTTAGCAAGTTAATTTCCATATACCAAAACCTCTTATCTAAGTTTCCCAAAGGGACAATGCCAAATGCAAATTCTCAATTAAGGGACACCTCAGTTTGCTGGGTTCTCCCCCAACCAAGTTTTGCATAGGTTTTACACCTTTAGGAAACTCTCAGACAAGATGCACATATTCCAAACTGAAGGTAGAGAGACAAAAGGTAGATTAAAGCTAGGTGCTAACACCCCTAGAATCAAACCAGCTGCAGAAATCTGCAGGAATTCTCTCTACAGTGGGGCCAGTTCTTCTGCTTTCATGTTCTCATGGTCCAGTCTTCCACACCTACATCTTTAGGGCCAGCACTGCTGTGTTGCCCAAGCATGGCATGGGGGCCACTCTCAGGAGTGCTGCAGCAGATAAAGATCAGGGCTAGCTCTCTCACTCTTCTGACCTCAGGGCCAGCTCTCTCACCTGCCTCGGTATTGATTGGCAGGGGAGAGGGCATCATTCCCCACCCATGCTGTTACATGACACATGAGTAATGAGGACAGCTCTCTCATGATCACACACACCTCCACTAACAGGATTGCCAAGGCCCATGTTTAAACCTTGATCCACAGCATAGCTCTTCTGGGGAATGTTGTTACTTTTATGAGGCTGGACCTACTAGGAAGTCTTTAGTCACTGTGGGAATGCACCTGAAGGACACTGTGGACTTCCTTTTTCCCACCCATGAGGTGCTTTTGCTCAGTGGCACACTCCTACCATAATGTGCTGCTCCAGCAAGGAAATGGGCCCATTGATCGTGGGCTGGAACCTCTAAAAGTGTAAGCCAAAATAAACATTTCTTTTGCCAGTTATCCCAAGGTGGAAAGATGACTAACACATGCTGTGTGTGAAATGTCCAGAGTGGCAAGTCTACAGTGTCAGGAAGATGACAAAGTGCTTGGGGCTGGCATAGAAGTGAGAAAACAAATGCAAACGGGTGCTGGCAACTTTCCAAAGCTGGATGGCAGGGATAGTTGCTTAACTGTGAATTTATTAAAGACGTTATTGAATTATACCCTTACAGTGGGAACATTTTATTTTATGTCTATTATATTTTAGAAAGTTCTTTGTTAAATGTAAAGAATAATGTGTGTGTGTGTGTGTGTGTGTGTGTGTGTGTGTGTGTGTGTGCAGGCAGAAGTTTCTGTCCCACCAGCAGCTCCCAAATAAACACACTGAGACTCATATTAATTATAAATGTTCAGCCAATAGCTCAGGCTTGTTACAAGTTAACGCTTACATTTAAGTTAACCCATATTTCTTATCTATGCTTTGCCATGTGGCTTGGTACCCTTTCTTAGTATGGCATGCCCATCTTGCTTCTCTCTGTGTATGCTTGCAACTCCTGGCTCTGCCCTTCTTCTTCCCAGCATTCTCAGTTTGGCTCTTCTATCTAACCTTATCCTGTGCAGCTATTGGCTAGTCAGCTTCTTTATTAAACCAATCACATTGACAGTGCAAAGGAATATTCCGTGTGTGTGTGTGTGTGTGTGTGTGTGTGTGTGTGTGTGTGTGTGTGTATTTAGTGAGATAACTCATATTAAAAGTGTGTGATGGGGCTCAGCAGTTAAGAGCACATACTGTTCATGTAGAGGGCATAAGTTCAGTTCCCAGCACCCATGTCAGGTTGCTCACACCTGCCTATAACTCTAGCTTCAGGGAGATCTAATGCCTCTAGCCTTCACAGGATCTTGAACTCATGTGCACATACTCCTACACACACACACACACACACACACACACACACACACACACACACACACACAACTTTTTTGTAAAAATGTGTACAATAAAGTTTTCAGCCAGTATAGATCTTAGCAGTGATGATGATGATGATGGTGATGATGGAGATGGTGCTGATGGCAGTCACAGGCTGATACTGTAAGATGTCATGTTTGTAGAAATCTAAACAAGGTATGTATTAATTTAAGGAAGGGTACTTAGTTGGAGGGATTTGGGTTAAATATAAAGTAAGATATGAATGCTTTAAAAAAAAAAAAGGATTGTTGTTAAACCCCACAGAATTAAGAATCATCTGTTGGTATATATCCTGTTTTTGACATGATTAACACTTCATCTTGACTTCCTACCTTACAGGGAGATGGAAGAAAAGAAGGTTGGTGATTTTTTAGTCTTCTCTTAATTCATGGTCTTAGACTCCTTAGCCATCATCAGGAGCATTTTACAAATAGATGACATTGGATACTTAGCTTTGTCATCCATTATTCATTTCCCCATCATTGTATTTAATTTCTATTTCCCAGACTGCTGTGCTTCCAGTGGTATTCATGATATTTTGCACATATCTACAATTTGCATTTACTACATGCTCATCTGGGGTCCAACCAAATAAAAAAATCCCTCAGGAGGTTTCCTTAGGATGGTAGGCATTCAGGAATGCTCAAGGGCACATTGTGGTAATATTGTGTTCCCCAAAATATTGTGCAACCTAATAAACTTATCTGGGGTCAGACAATAGAACAGCCACTAGACAGATATAGGGGCCAGAAAATGGTAGCACACACACCTTTAATCCTAGCATTCCAGAGGCAGAAATCTGTCTGGATCTCTGTGAGTTCAAAGCCACACTGGAAACAGCCAGGCGTGGTAACAAGAGCCTTTAATCCCAGGAAGTGATGGCAGGAAGCAGAAAGGTATTTAAGGTGTGAGGATGAGGAACTAGAGCTGGTTAAGCTTTTAGGCTTTTGAGCAGCAGTTCAGCTGAGATTCATTTTGAATAAGGACACAGAGGCTTCCAGTCTGAGGAAAAAAGATCAGCTGAGGAATTGGCGAGGTGAGGAAGCTGTGGCTTATTCTGCTCCTCTGATCTTCCAGCATTGACCCCAATACCTAGCTCCAGGTTTGATCTTATTAATAAGACCAATTAAGATTCATACTACAGCAAAGTATTAGGAAAGAAGAGTGATAATTTTTCCTGGCCCAAGCGCAGGATGACAATCTGGGACCTGACCACATACCACCCCTTCCCAGCAGGTTACCTCCCTTCTAGTCAGTCTGGTTTTTCCAGAAACAACTCCTTGTTCTTATAGCCTGCTTCTTCCTTCCCTAGGGGATTTATTTATTTTGAATCAAGACTCTCCCCCTTGTTCATAGTGTCTGGACCAACTCAATGATGAAAGACAAAGGACTCTTCCTGTAATGAAGCAAGCATCTACGCACAAGAAAAAGACGCAATGGTGGGATAATCACTTTATAAAAAGAAAAGATTTTATGGTTCCAACTCCATGACATTCTGCCGCAGATGAAACTATGCTGATATTCAAAGGTCAGTGGTTGACAGTGATTCAAGGGGAAGGACAGATGAATAGATGGGTCATGGGGAAAATGCTTTGCTATGATACTGTAAATGTAGACATATGCCATTATATGTTTGCCCAAACATATAGAGTGTCTCACAACAAGAGTGGGTCCCAATGTAATCTGCAACTGAATTGGGAGACCTCTAGAAGAGTATTCACACCCTCTGTACCTGTCTGTGATGGTGTTTCCAGAAACAAACAGCTTATGAGGCCTCTGACCTGATATGAATTTATTAATCCCTTGGTGGAGTCATAAGATGATGGCATTTTTGAAAAGCAAGAGAATGTGCAGGTAGCTGAGGAAGCTCTGAATAAATTCTCGTACAGAGTGGACAGAATCCTGAATAAATGTGTATTGTTGACATGGGCATAGCCGTGTCAAAGACACCAGTGTCTTAGATCCATGGGAGTGGCCAAGCCTTTCCCGGAGGTGAGACTCAGGGATGGTAAAGCCTGCCTCTGGTCCAAACATGATCAGTGTTCGCAAAAACTAGCAATGGCAGCTTCTTCCTTCCAGCCGACTATGACATGAGACGGCTTCCCCACAGAGACCTCCTTCAGAGATTAACTAGCCACCGCCTCCCACCCCCTCTCCCCCACCCTGCCACCATGTTCTGTGCTGAAGAAATGTCTTGACGTTTCTGCTTACTGTGCAGTAGCTATGGCACCATCGAAGTGGGCACAGTCCACCTGATGCCAGCTTTTCCGTACCTTTGTCTGTGTGTCTGTCCTTTCCTTATTCCCTCCTTTCTCCAGTATGATTTCCAGGACCAAGCTGTGGAGGTTGAGGGGACAGGCACCCAAAGTAGGGTCAACTGGACTATTCTTTGGCTGGATGAGGAAACACTTCAGAGAAAAGCAAATGAACAACTGTAACTATAAAGATAAAAATAAAGGAAAGAGCGGAGAGTGCAGCTGTAATCCTTGGGCATTCAACTGTCCACAGGGAAATGCTATCTTGCTTGCTTCTTTATGAAATTCCTACATTTGACACTAGAATTCCTACTCTGTGCTCCAGTATTTTTTTTTTTTTTTTTTTTTTTTTTTTTTTTTTTTTTTTTTTGGTTTTTCGAGACAGGGTTTCTCTGCGTAGCTTTGCGCCTTTCCTGGAGCTCACTTGGTAGCCCAGGCTGGCCTCGAACTCACAGAGATCCGCCTGGCTCTGCCTCCCGAGTGCTGGGATTAAAGGCGTGCGCCACCACCGCCCGGCTCCAGTATTTTTTAAATCAAGTTCTCACTGTAAGCAGGTCACAAAACCCACAGGGAACCCATATCTCAGAGATGTTCAAGGTAACCTCAAGATACATTTCGTCCTCCATTTATAAAAACCTACCCACATGGTCCATTCAAAGACCACATTATTATAGGTATGAACTGGAACAAAATGAGAGAGTAGACAGAGAGGTGACAGGATCCCCAACATTGAGAAGGTACCAAGGACTGTGAGGTACTCCCTGCAGCCATGCTTTTTGATGGGAGGAGTCAGACTTTTGTATGGTACTCCTGATGAGACAGAACCCTAGGGTTTGTGTCCTGGACCCCTAGAGTAGAGAGATGTCCTTGGTTGTGGCCAACATGGTTTTGTAGTCCAGAACTGATGTCCATTTGGAGAAGGGCCTTGGGTGCAGGACTAAGGGTCTCCTTAATGCAGGTGTACACTGTAGAGTGCTGTTAGCTTTGTAACACCTTTAGCACATTGATTAAAATGCAGTAAGCCCATTAAGAAGACAGAAGCAGGATACAATAAACATCGACAAAATTTGGAGAAATATTACAGCCCTTGTGTACTGCTGATAGGAAAATAAAATGTTCCAGTTGCTATGGAAAATTACATGGTGATTCCTGAAAAAGTTAAACATACAATAACAATATGATACAACAATTAAATTTCTAGGCATGTTATACACAAAGATTAAAAGAAGATGATCAAATAGATATTTATATATCCATGTTTAGAGGGACATTGCTCATAACAGCCAAGTGGTAGATGCAACTTGTGTCTATCTATGGATTAATGGGCAAACAAATGTGGCATATATAAAAAATAGAATATTATTCATCCCCTAAAAGTAAGAAAATTCTTACATATTCTACAGTGTTCTTATGGTTTGAATATGAATTGTTCATCTGCATAGTCTCATGTGTTGAAGGCTTGATCACCAGCTGGTAGATCCAGCCCTGAGAAGTAACTAGATCCCATGAGCTCTGATCTAATCAGCGGATTAATGCCTTGATGAATTCATAAGATGATGTCATGGAGGAGATGGGGCCTGCTTGGAGAAGGTAGCTCACTGGAGATGTGTAGGAAGATACACCTTATCTAGGCCCTTGTGTCTCTCTCTGCATCCTGGCCACCATGAGGTAATGACTGTTTTTCTAGCCCCTTCTGCCATGAAGTTCTGCCTCACCACAGCCTAGGAGAAACAAAGTCAGTCATATCCTTAAACCTTTGAAACTTTTAGCCAATAAAATTTCTCCTTCCTTAAGTCATCTCTATCAGGTATTTATTTGTGATAAAATAAACTATCAAAAAGTAACTATCACAAACATAAATGAACACTGAGATATCATCTCTTAAAAGTAAGAAAATTCTTACATATTCTACAGCATTGTCATGGTTTGTGTGGCACAAATTCTAATTGTTCTTAATAAAAACCTGGAGTCAGATATCAGTATGGTGGTATTTTATTTGTACTGAAATGTGATTTTCATTGTATATTAATAAATAAAGTTGCCCAGAGGTCAGAGCTATTAGAGCCATAGCAAGAGCGTGGTGGTGGTAGTGGCAGCGGCGGCGGCGGCCTGCACGCCTTTAATCCCAGCACTTGGTAGAAGAGCTAGGTAGATCTCTGTGTGTTCAGGGATACAGCCAGCATTGGAGACATACGCCTTTAAGACCTGGAGGGCGGTACTTACAGGCAGTGATGAGGCAGTCATGTGTTTGGGTTTACAACCAATGAGAAGGCAGAACAGAAAGACTATTTAAAGACAGACACACAGGAAGTAGCTCTTTTTCAGGGAAGCTAGGAGCACTGTAGGAGGTAAGATTTTAGCTCTGAGCTCTGACCTCTCGGCTTTCTCTTTTACATTGGTTCTGTGTTTCTTATTTTAATAAGACGGTTGGTTACATCTACATATCAGGGTGAAAGCTGAAAGATCAGAGAAGCAGAGTAGCAACCACTAGAAAGACTTCTTAACTCCAGGACTTCTCAGTTAAGGGAGCTGAGTTCCTGTCTCCTCTTGCCCCCTCTCTCTGCCCAGCCATATCACTTCCTGTCTCCACTTCCCAAGTGCTGGGATCAAAGGTGTATGCCACCACTGCCTGGCCTCTATAGATAACGAATGGCTTAGCTCAGTACTCTGATCTTTAGGCAAGCTTTATTTGTTAGATCACAAACAATATATTACCACAGGTTTGCATATGAAATACTCACCCCCAAAGGCTCATGTGTTGAAGGATTTGTTACCAGCTGATAGACCAATGAAGTAAGTAAAATAAGTGGGTCATAAAAAGACAGATGTATGATCTCGTTTATGTGAGATACCTGAAGTACCCACAATTCAGAGACAGTGATTTCCAGGAACAGAGTAAGAAAGAATTGGGAGTTAGTGTTTGGTACAAATTTTCAGTTTTACAAAATACAAAGAATGATGAAGATGGATGCTGGTCATGCTTGCACACCATTGTGGATGTATTTAATATAATTGAACTGAGGACTTAAAATGATTTTGCACAATTTTAAAGCACAAAAGAAAAAAATCAGAAAAGCCTGGTCTTAGTCCCACTGCTGAATGAGATGGATTATCAACACATTCTAAGCATAAGGCCTGAAAGATAGCTTTGATATGATTTGTAAAAAACAAAACAGCTTTTCCTTCCTACATGAATTTGTGTGGCTAGGTTGAGACTTGTTAAGATCTGGATCTCAGTGGCCATGCTGATCTTGTACTCTGTGCTGCCCAGGCCATTACTTCATGCTTGCTGCCATTCCTACTCCTTGAGATGGCTAGCTGGGTAATGGGAAAACAAGGAGGAAGGATGATTTTAACATTTATGCATTTTAATCAATGAATGAATGTGTTTATTCATTTTGGGTGCTGGGGGCTGAAGTTTGAGCCTCTTACATGCTAAGTACAGGCTGTGCTATCTCTAATGATTTCTTATTCTTTTGTGCATATATGTGCATATGGTAGTGTATGTGTGTATGACTATTTATGTAGGCACATGTATGAGAAGATGTGCATGAATGTGTGCACACATGCATGAGGAGGGCAGAGATCAATGTCAAGTTTCTTCCCCTATCACTCTCTATACTATTCTTTGAAATGGGATCTCTCACTGGGAGCTTATGATTGACTAGAATAGCATCTGCAACTCTCCGCCCAACATCCCAGAACTAGTTTATAGATGCATGCTGCTAAACCTGCCTTTTGCATTTGTCCTGGGGAATCCAAACAAAGATTCCCATGCTTGTATGTCAGGCACTTTGCTGACTGAGTCATTTTGATAGAGCCTATTGATTGGTTTTCAAGGTGACCTCAAAATGCCCCTAATTCATTACTAGAACTGATTAGTGGGGTAATTTTCCAGTTCGGAGAGCATTGGTTGTTAGGGCGACCACACATAATATCAGGATTCAGCGGCTTACACAATTGGCATCTAGGCACTTAGAAAACTCAAAATTAGTAGGAACAGAGTACAGAATGTGAGTTTCGGGTGCTGGGGTTGGGGGAGGCAGGGAATGGGGAGTTGGTGTTGAGTGAGTGCAATCTCCTTATGATTCTGAAGGCTGGAGTCCAAGATCAAGGCTTGGGCAGAACTGGCTTCCCCTAATTCTGTGTCCTTGGCTTACAGATAGCATCTTTTCCTGTGTCCTTACATGATCTCAGTGTGTATGTGTATTCCATCCTTCCTTTTCCAAGGCCATCAATCAGATTAGATCAGGATCCACCCTTAATTAACCTTAACCTCTTTAAGGGTAATTGCCTTCCCAGTTCAGTCACATTCTAAGATATTAAGGTTGTCATAACCACAGGAACTGGGGGGAGTGGACACAACTGAACCTTTTACATGGATCAATAACCCTGAAAGTCTGCCTGTTCACATAAATTCAGGTCTACCCAGACCCACACCAACTACTTCCTTCACAGAATCAGACTCCTAAATTTGTGCATCCCTTTGGGTACTGAAGAACATTTTCCAAGTATGTCTATCTGAGCATCCTCATTGACTGACAGACAATGGTGGAGCCTCTTTAAGCCACATCAAGTCAAAATCCTCTTTTGCTTTCATGGTCACATCTAAGGCTGATCTTATCTCAAGGTTTTGTGGGCACAGAGCCTTCGGATTACCCAGCGCTCTTGAGAAAGCTGCGTGTGTCCAGAAGAGGCCGAACTCCAGCCTCCCTTTTGGTAACCAGATTGATATGTGATACTCTTCATCATCTTGTTTTTCAGCTTCAGTCCTATATTCCCCAAGTCCCTGGCTGAATAAATACATTGCATTAAGGATGGGGGGGTGCTCCATTTGCATACCACTGGTCCTCCTCTGGGAAACTCGAGAGGCCTTTGTCTAAGACCTAAACCAGTGAGTGGTTCTTGCTGGGCATAATGCTTGAATTCTCAAATTAATCTTCTTAGTTTGATAAAGGGCCAAGAAGCGCAGACTCAGATCTGAAATGACCATTTCCTAGCAAGGCGCTGGCAAAGCCAGCTATCTGTGGGACATGGGAAAGGGCCCTTGCTTCTATTTTTATGGTCTCCCGGAGGATAAAGTGTTCCTTTCATGTACACTTTGATGTAGAAATAAAAGGGCTCTTCTATATCAGTGCACTTTGGCCTGTTCATTTTATAGGGGACCCTGTGTCTCCATGGTCCCAAACTTCAGTGGCTCTGCAAGTCAGGGAAAGATTGACCAACTCAAGCCAGGTAAGGAGCACAGCTGGGAATCAAGCCCTGTCACCCATCCACCCCTTCCCCCCCCCCCATGTCTCCAGACCACCCCCACAGGCCAGAGGCTAAGCAGTTTGCAGCGAGGTCTCACCATAGATAAAACTAACTCCCCGGGCATCCCCCTTCCCAGGAGGCTGGCATGAAATCTGGGTCTGGGGCAAGTTTTCCAGGAAAGCAGGAAGTCCTTCCTGTGGGCTTCAGGGCCGAGGGTCCTCACTAGTGTATTTTTTATGAGTAAAAGTCAGACCTTGGGGAAAAGAATAGAAAAGTTATTTGGGCCAAGGGCCAGGATGAAATGAGGAACTCATGTTTGCAGGGCCTGTGTGCAGATTGGCATGGACAAATCTAAATTTGCCTACCCAAGATGTCTCAAATGGGCTTGATCATAGCCATCCCCACACTGGGAGCAAAGGCCAGAGGAAGCAGAGTCAGGGAATGGGTGTAAAGACTTCCCAGGATCTGTGAAGTTCCACCTTCCTGGGGTTTCCTAACCAAGAATCACCTCCCTGAGATGCTTCCTATTTCTTGGATCAGCTTCCGCTCCTACCCACTGGCAGGGTCAAGTCCTGAGATCTCAACTCAAATCCTACCTTTGCCATTTGCTAGTTATGGGATCCTGAGCAATGCAATTGCCCATGATTTCCTCCCAGGTCCTCAAGTCTCTACCATAAAATAGTGTGTATTTGTGCAGAACCTACGTGTATCCCCGTTCATATACTTTCAGTCATCTAGATGGCACATGACATAATATAATGCGAGATCTGGGCAAATAGTTGTTATACCATATTGTTTAGGAAATAATGACCAGGAAGAGAAATCTGTTCATGTCCATTACAAATGCACCTTCTTTTTTTGTATTTTTTTTAATCCATTGCCAGTTGAACTAAAAAAAGGTAGAACCTATGGATGTGAAAGGCTGACTGTAGTCAATATAATTTATTTCTTTGTTATTAAGTTAGTGCTCATTACCTCTACCTTAGGATGTTGTGTGGATTGCATAGGGTACTGACAAAGCCTGGTGCCCAATGTTAATAGTCATCATGCTCGTGAGGATATAAGTTCCCAGGAGAACTAGCTCCTTCCAGCATTGTTCTCCTTGGATGGCCTCCACAGCAGACAATGTGCTGGTGCCCCCAGGGTTCACATCTCTATGTTGCATGATGCTCAGAGGCCTCCAGCTCTTTCTTGATCATAGAAGGACCTGCCATATGGCCATTGACCTCTGAGCACTGGAGATGTCAAATAGTAGGTCCTAGTAAACCAAGAGTTCCCATCTCTTCTTGGCCATGCTATGCTCTCTGAAATGTTGAGAAGAGCACTGGAGTTCTGAGTGAGGTAGTTCCAGATAAATATTGTCTTAGTCTATTGAGAATTGCTGTAACAGAATACCTGAGACTATTTAACTTATAGTGCAGAGGTTTACTTTTGGCAATCCTAAAGACTATCAATTCAAAGACCATTCAAAGACCAAGGGGCCAAGTCTAGCAAACAAAGGACTCCTTACTATGTCACACCATGGTGGAAGGTGTCACAAATGATAAAACAAATAAACAAAAACTCCAAATACCATTGAGTTTGTTTTGTGTTGGCCATCTGCTGCTGGGGAATGGGGCTTGGTCTTGAGATTGATTTTTTTTCAGGTGTGAGTGGTTATCAGTTGGAGATAGCTTCCGGGTTAGCTGGGTTAGGGATGGGGGCTTGTCTACTTCCACTCTCAGGGCTGGGACCCCACGCAGGCCCTGTGCATGCTGCCAGTCTCTGTGAGTCATACGTACATTGGTCCTGCTGTGTTTAAAGGCCTTGTTTCCATCCTGTTCTCCACTCCATCTGGCTCTTACAATCTTTCTGCCTCCTCTTCCACAGGGTTCCCTGAGCTGTGAAGGGAGGGAATTGGTGGAGACAACGCATTCAGGATGGAGTGTTCTAAGGCCTCTCACTCTCTGTACATTGTCCAGCTGTAGGTTTCTGGATTTGTTCCCATCTACTGTGAGGGAAGCTTCTCTGATGATGGCTGAGGAAGACACTAATCTAAAAATATAGCAGTCATTAGGAGATGTTTTGTTGCTACATTCCCTTAGCAAAACAGTAGTACTTTGTTTTCTGCTATGTCCCTGGCCTAAATAGTTTCAGGTTCTTGGCCATCGGAGCAGTGTTGGGGATGGGTTCCACCTCACAGAGTGGGCCTCAAATCCAATCAGATATTGGCTTGTTTTACACACAAGCTTCACGTCACTGTTGACTAGCACATCCTACATGCAGGTCACCACTGTAGACGGCAGGGTTTGCAGTGTGCAGAGTATGACATAATCCCTTTCTATTTTCATGGTTTTTTTTTTGGGGGGGGGGGGTTTCAAGACAGGGTTTCTTTGTGTAGTCCTGATTGTCCTGGAAATTGCTCTGCAGATCAGGCTGGCCTCAAACTCATAGATATCTGCCTGCCTCTGCTTTCCAAGTGCTGGAATTAAAGGTATGCACCACCACTGCCAGGCTATTTTTATGTTTTTAGAAAATGTTTTCTACATTTGTTTATTTCATTTAAAAAAAAATTTAATGTTAGTATGTTGTGGAATATTCCTTCACACTGTGTGAAGATATGTCACTGTGATTGGTTTAATAAAAAGCTAAATAGCCAATAGCTAGGCAGGATTTGCAAGCACAGAAGTGAGGAGATGCCAGGGACGCAGAGCAAGCAGGATAGGCATTACAAAGTAAAGGTAACCGAGTCACATAAAAGGATGTGGATTAAAAGATATGGGTTAATTTAAGTTATAAGAGCTAGTTAGTGCCGGGCGTTGGTGGCACACGCCTTTAATCCCAGCACTCGGGAGGCAGAGCCAGGTGGATCTCTGTGAGTTCGAGGCCAGCCTGGGCTACCAAGTGAGCTCCAGGAAAGGCGCAAAGCTACACAGAGAAACCCTGTCTCGAAAAACCAAAAAAAAAAAAAAAAAAAGCTAGTTAGAAACAACAAGCCTAAGTATGGTGATATTTTATTTGTATGTTAATAAATAAAGTTTGACTGGAGATCAGAGGACAGAGATAGCCATCCATAAACAAAAGTCAGGCAGTGGTAGCACATGCCCTTAATCCAATCACATGGCAGGCAGAGTCTCTGTGTGTTCAAGGACACAGCCAAACTTGGTGACCCACGCTTTTAATCCCAGTACCAACCATAGAGACCTGGAGGTCTGTATAGACAGGCAGTGACAAGGAAGTGATGTGGCTGGGCTTAGAGCCAATGAGAGAGCAGAACAGCAAGGCAACAAAAGCGTGGGTAGACAGGAAGAAGCTGGTTCTCTTGGGAAGCTACAGCAGCGTGGTGAGCTAAGGTTAGCTGGTGACTCTCGTTATTGCTCTGATCTCTACAGCTTTCACCCCTGTATTTGGCTCTGTGTTTCTTATTTAATAAGACTATTTAGAAATTCGTCTACACCTAAGCTGTTGGCCAAGCTCTCATAGTTAACAATAAGTCTCCATGTCATTATTGGGAAGCTGACGGTCCTGCTACATCACCATACAAAGTGATGGCTTCAGTTGTGCCTTTCTGAAGCTGTGTCACGCCCTTTCTTTTAGTTTAACCCCTAGTTCTCTTCTCCCAACCCCATCCTATTCTTGTTAGTCATCTCCCTCCTCACAAACAGACCTTGCTTTTACTTTCCCATCGCAAGTATTATTCCATGATCCTCCCATCGCCTAAGAGCTCTTTCTCCTCTATCATTGTTGCCTTTCTAGTTTCATCATACCTGTGTGTGCACAGACAGACACACATGCATATGCACACACGAATGGACACACACACACATACACCAACAGTCATCAACAAACACACAGAGAAACACAGATGCATATACATGCAAATACACATGCATACAGAACACACATGTATGCACACACATGCACACACAACATGCACAAACATGTACACACATACACAAAACACATGCACAAAATTATACACATAAGCACATATATGCACAAGCAAAAACACAATACACAAAAGCACACATGCACAAAAGTGCACACACAAGCACAAATATGCACACACATACACATGCACACATAGACACACACAAATATTCAAAAACACACAAATGCACACATATAAACGCATGCACATACACACACAAACATATGTGCACACACATGTACACATATACAAACATGCACACACTCAAGCATATGTGGATGCACACAACCACACACAGAAACACACACATACAAACACATGTGTACATACACTTAAACAAACACACACATGCACACACACATATTTACTCAACCATTTACTTTCTAGTGATTGCACTAGCTTCTGTTCCACCAACAAATCTTTTTTTTTTTTTTTTTTTTTTGTTGTTGTTGTTGTTGTTTTTTTGGTTTTTTCGAGACAGGGTTTCTCTGTGTAGCTTTGCGCCTTTCCTGGAACTCACTTGGTAGCCCAGGCTGGCCTCGAACTCACAGAGATCCGCCTGCCTCTGCCTCCCGAGTGCTGGGATTAAAGGCGTGCGCCACCACCGCCCGGCTCCACCAACAAATCTTAAGTATGTCTTCTCTAGGGAAAGCCACTGCTATAAGTGTCTACATTACAAAAATCAGAAAAATCTCAGGTAAGTAACTCAGTGATGTGTTTTAGGGCTTTGGAAGAGTAAGAATGAGCCAAACCCACAGCAGTGTACAGAAAATCCAGAGCAGGAATTAATGAAGAGAAGATGAAGAAAAGAATACAATGAATCAATAAAATGAAGAGCTGATTCTTTGGAAAGACAAACAAAACTGATGAGCCCTTAGCTCACGGAAAGTGAGCGAGGACCTGGATTAACAGAAAACAGGAAAGGGGAGATGTTACAATAGACACAGGTGAATTCATAATGTAAGTAAGGAAATTATTAAAACTATATCCAGAAAATTGGAAAATCTAAAATAAATGGACAAATTTCTAGGCTCATGATCGAATAAAATAAAATCAAGATGAGATAAACAATTTAAACAGTTCTATAATGAGCAAGGAAATTGAAACAGCAATTATAAAACAAAACAACACCTTCCAACTAACAAATGGCCTGGCTCAAATGAACTCACTGCTGAATTGTTCCAGACTTTTATACAGAATGCATACCAGTATTCCTCAAACTATTCCTAAAAAAAATAAGAAAGGCACTACCAAACTCTTTTTATAGAGCCCGTATTATTCTATATCCAACACACACACACACACACACACACACACACACACACACACACACACACTTAAAGATTTATAGGCCAAGCACCTCAATGAATATAGATTCAAAATGTCTCAATAAAGTACTGGCAAATCAAATTCAAGAGCACATCAAAAACATCATGCATTTATCATGATCAAAGTGACTTCATTCTAGAGATTCAGGGATCATTTGACAAATGAAAATCAGTAAATATAATGCACCACATGAATGGATTCAAGGACAAAATCGTGATCATATCAGTAGAGGCAGAAAAGCCCTTTGACAAACGCCAACGTTGTTGAAGAGATACAAATGTGTGGACTACATCACAACGCAGCCAAAGCAATCCTGAGCAAAAAGAACAATATTGAAGGATTATCACACCCGACTTCCAGACATATGACAGAGCAAAACACCACGGTATCAGCTCAGTAGACTCATCGGTCAGTGGGATAGAACACCCAGATAAGGGGCCATGGAGCTACAGCAACATGGTTTTTAACAAAGATGCCAGAAGTACACAGTGTAAAAAAAGACAAATGGATCAAAGGCGTTGATATAAGACCTGAAACCGAAACCAGCTGGAAAAAGTAGTGGGGATTCATCAAGATACAGGCAGAAGCAAGAACTTTCTCAGTAGGATTTCAGATCCTCAGGAAATCAGGCCAACAACTGACAAATTGGATCTCATGAAATTAAAAAGCTTCTGTACAGCAAAGGAAACAATTAATCCTGTGAAGAGACAGCCCACAGAATGGGAGGAAGTCATTGCTGCTGTTCCTGGGAGGAAGCTGTGACCAGGCCGAGTGACTGGAACTTCAGTGATTGTGGGGAAGCTGGCATGCTGCAGGCCCAAAGCCAGACGTTTTGGACCATCTTTCTTACCTTACACAGCTACTGATTGCCCTTCTCTGAGTATGACACATCCTTGTAAAAAAGTGAGGAATGTCATTAGCTAGCATCTGAGGCTATGACAGTTCCCTGGTTGGTCTAATGTCCCTACCTGATGGACCCACGGCTGTATTTGAGAAAGTATGTTGTTTATGACTCACTTTGTTCTATCACTGTAAAAGCTTCATGAAATTCTTACCTCATTCAAACACGGTATTCGGGACAGTCCGACTCTGTTACAAGGCCATGGTCACTCAGATTTGATTCCAGAATAGATTATATCCTTTTTTCCACTAGATTTTGGAAATGCATCTTCATATCAACATAGCTATATGTCTGACATGCATTAATATTTACAATATGTAGATAACTTTAAAAAACTAGACAAGAAATTAAACAATACTGTTAATGAATGGCCTAACGAGCAACTTTCAAAAAAAATGAAGTAAAACTGGCTAACAAATATGGGGTGGGGAGGAGTCTGATTTCACTAGCTATCAGAGAAATGCAACTTAAGATGATATTGATATCTCTATCTTACCTCAGTCAGAATAGCAGTTATTAAGGAAAACAACTGTAGTACAAATCTTAAAAGGTCTTATTAATAAAAACAAACCTGGTTCCAGTTATTGGAGTGAATGCTGGAAGATCAGAGAAGCAGAACAAGCCACAGCCACCTCACTTTGCCAATTCCTCAGCTGATCCTGTTTCCTCAGACTGGAAGCCTCTGAGTTCTCATCTGTAGTGGGTAGCCATTCCAGCTTTGGTCTGGAAGTTCCATCCCCCATTGAGGCTTTGGTAACTGTCACGCCTACAAGGCGGGGCCACGGGAGGGCCCTGAAGACCCGAGAAGAGAATGCGCCGTGCTCTCTTCCTGCTTAGACCCTGGACGCTAGAGGTAGACCGAGGAGAGTTCTCCAGAGAACACCGCCGGACTGCGCTGCGGTGTTCTCTGGAGAACTCTCTGGAAAGATCCCAGAACCCTCAACCTACCTATCCCTTCATTTGTAAGTTATGCCATTAAATAAATCTCCCTTTTAACTACGTGGAGTGGCTTTAATAATTTCACCAATAATCATCCAAATGGATCTCAGCTGAACTGTGCTGCTCAAAAGCCTAAAAGCTTAACCAGCCATAGTTCCTCATCCTCACGCCTTAAATACCTTTCTGCCTCCTGCTATTACTTCCTGGGATTAAAGGCGTGAGTCACCATGCCTGGCTGTTTCCAGTGTGGCCTTGAACTCAGAGATCCAGGTGAATCTCTGCCTCTGGAATGCTAGGATTAAAGGCGTGTGCTAGCACTGCCTAACCTCTATGTTTAATATTGTGGCTGTTTTGTTCTCTGACCCCAGATAAGTTTATTAGAGTGCACAATATTTTGGGGAACACAATACCATCACAAACAACGAATGTTGGTAAGGGTATGGACAGATAAGAACCCAAACACTTCTGGTAATAATGTAGACCAATATAGCCACTATGGAAATCAGTGTGGAGTTTCCTCAAAAGCTAAAAGTAGACCTACCATGTGATCCAGCTATACCACACCTGGGTATGTACCTAAAAGTTTCCAAATTAATATATAACAGATACTTGCATATCAATTTTTATTTCAGTACTATTCATAATAGCTAAGATAAGGTGTCTATCAACAGATGACTAAGGAAAATGTGATATATAATATACACATACAAATTATATATGTATGTATGTATATATATATATATATATATAATATTTTCAGTCCTGAAGAATGGAGTTATGGACATTTGCAGGGAAATGGATGGAACTGGAGACAATCATATTAAGTAAATTGAGTTTCAGAAAGATAAATATTGTGTGTTTTCTCTCATTTGTGGGTCCTAGGTTTTATGGAATCACATAAATTCATACATTGTCCGAGTTTGGTTTCTGTTGCTGTGATAAAACATTAATTAAAGCCAACTTCAGGCAGAAAGGATTTCTTATAGATTACAGTCCATCATCAAGGAAAGACGAAACAGGGGCTCCAGGTAGGAACCTGGAGGTTGTAAGTGAAGGAGAGACCATGGAGGAATGCTACCTACTGGCTTGTTCCCCGTGGCTTTTTCACCATAGCTTTTGATACAACCAGGACCACCTACCCAGGGAAAGTACCACACACAGTGGACTGGGCACTCCAACATCAACTAGCAATTAAGACAGACAAGTCCACAGGCCAATCTGACAGGAGCAATTCTTCAATCAAGTTTCCCTCTTCCTGGGTGTGTCAAGTTGATAACTGGAGCTCACTATGATATTTATGCACAGATGACGTGAGGGTAGACATGAAGGAATGTCATGAACAAAGGGAAGTGGGGGGAATCAAGAAGGGAGAGGGGAATGGTTAATGGGCATGTTATGCTCAAAGTACATTACAGACGTGAATGAACATGGCCTTATGTAACCCAGCTATAAAATTAAATGAAATGATCCTCTTTCTATGCATCCTTACCAGAATTTGTTATTTGTTTCTTGATAAGGGCTATTCCAACTAGGGTGAGCTGAAATCTCTAAGCAGTTTTAAACTGCCTTTCCCTGATAGTCAAGGATGTAGAAGAGTTTTTTTTTTTTTTAATTGAATCTTTGTATTTCACCTCTTGAGAACTGCCTGTTCAGTTGTTTGTTTGTTTGTTTGTTTGGCCTATCCTTCAATTAGATGGTTGAGGTAAAGTGTAAACAGCCTGTACACACTCAGCATGAACACACCTCCCATGACCTCTCAGAATGCCATACAGAGCAGTTGGAGAAATATAGCCAAATCCTTTTGGTCCTTCTTTATAATGAGAGGTGGCACCTTCAATAGAGCAAGGTGAAAATAGGCTCATTCTAATGTTAGGTCTAAAATAGCCACGTAGTATTCCCTTTGCTTGCTAGAACACTCACTCCGAGAACACCCAAGCCGCCGTGAATGAACTCGAGCTCTCCCCATGCTGTGGCAGGTCATACAGATACTCCTCAGCCTTCAGGCCTGTTGTAGTAGAGCTATTTCTCTCAATTGTGACATAACTAATGACCATCATGAAGTGGAGTTTCTGGGATGGCCTACAGAACAACTTGGCCAGCAGTGCAATGAAATTAACAGAAGAATTACAACGCTAGCCAGGTCTATGGCAATGGTTTTGAGACTTCTAACATTTCCCAAGGAGAAATGGGGGGGGGGGTCATCAGACTCTCACCTGAGATTCAAGTTGCCACTCTTTCCTCCCCACCACCAGCTGTACAGAGCATTGGGGTACTAAAGTATACAGCAGGTGGAAGGCTGCTCCAAGCTGGGGAGCCTTTGCTCCTGCAGTTTCCATGAGTTGTCAGTCATGTTGGGGGGACCATTTCTGTGATGTAACTGTCTTTGAGAACTGTGGGAGCCCACAAAGGACTCCAGTTTGTGGCTTGATTCCAACTTGACTCAAGGTCAGAGAGTTCAAGCTTCTCCTTGCTCTTTAAGACTGGTTAACAGGAATGTAAGCTTGTACAACCACTGTGGAAATCAGTATGGCAGTTTCTCAGAAAATTAGGAATCAAACTACCTCAAGACCCAGCCATCCCACTCTTGGGCATATACCCAAGGAATGCTGATTCATACCATAAAGATACATGCTCAGCTATGTTCATAGCAGCACTATTTGTAATAGCCAGAACCCGGAAACAACCTAGATGCCCATCAATGGAAGAATGGATGAAAAAAAATGTGGTACATATACACAATGGAGTACTACTCTGCGGCGCGCTCCTCGGCCAGCGAGGAAGAACGACCACCATGCGAGGATTCTTCTCAGAACACACTTTATTGGAGCGCCTCTTGATTAAGGGAGAGCGGGAGGTGAGGGGCCCCGAGGACTAAACTGCAGCTGCTTATATAGGGACTCAGGCAAACGTGCCGTACTGTGATTGGGTCCCGCCAGAATGCTAGCACGGGGAGCCACGGGATAGGCTGAGGACATAAGGCCAATTACCATACTCGTGCATCATAGCCAAATATGGAGTTGTTTACAGCTAGGCTACCAGGAAGCCAGCGCCATCTTTGAATAGCGGCTCCCTACACTACTCAGCAGAGAAAAACAATAAAAGCATGAAATTTGCAGGCAAATGGATGGAACTAGAAAAAATCATCCTGAGTGAGGTAACCCAAACCCAGAAAGACAGTCATGGTATGTACTCACTCATAAGTGGATTCTAGATATAAAATAAAGAACAATCAGACTACAACCCACAGAACCATAGAGGCTATATATATAGCATGGAGGTCCCTAGGACGACTGTGGCTTATAATAAATTTCGGTTTTACTCAATTACTGAGCAAGCCTCAATGAAACATCTCACTATTAAAGTAAAAATACATACTCTATCAAGATGATAATAGAAAAATAAATAAATTAATTAATTTTAAACAATAAAAAAAATAGTGGGAATATACCAGGGGGTGGGATGGGGTGGGAGGGGGGAGAACAAGGGAATCTGTGGCTGATATGTAAAATTAAACTTAATAAATAAATTTTAAAAATGAAAAAAAAAAAGCTGAAAATAGAACCACCATGACAGGGCTATCCCACTGTTGGATATGATGTACCCAAAGGACCCTAACTCAGCACACCACAGAGACATTTGCACCCCAAAGTTTATCTCTGTACTGTTCACAGTAGTCAGGAAATGGGGCCAACTTAAATGTCCATCAACAGGTAAGTGAATAAAGAAAATGTGACGCATGAACACATTGGAATTTTATGTAACCATAAAGAAAAACAAAGTCATGGCATTTGTTAGGAAATGGCTAGTACTGGAAATATTTGTGAAGCGAAATAAGCTTTGTCTGAAGGACAAATTCCTTGTGTATTCTCAAATGCAGAACCTAGGTGTAAAGTTATGTGTTTTCCTACAAAGACAAATACTGTGTGTTTTCTCTTATTTATGGATCCTAGTTCCTAACCTTTAGATTTGAGCCTATAGCCTGGAGTAACCATAGCAACAAGCAAAGGAAAGGGAACCCATGTGGGGAGTGAGAAGGAGCTCTTGGGGGGGGGCAGTAGAACACAGGTGCTATGAAGGGGGAAGTGGAGGAAGGGGGTGTAAGTAGGAAAGGGGTGCAACACAGAAGAATATGGGGGAGATAGACAATAGCACTAAGGATATTTGAAAAAGTCATAGAAAAACACGTTTTTGTGTTTATTTACAATACATGTGTGTGAGAGAGAGAGAGAGAGAGAGAGAGAGAGACAGAGACACAGACAGAGACAGAGACAGACAGAGACAGAGACAGAGAGACAGAGACAGAGACAGAGACAGAGACAGAGAGGTTTTGCTACTTGGAGTAAAAATGCTCCCCCAAGAGCCGTAGACTATTTAACAAAAACTCCAGTAGCAGGCATGAGAAGTCTCCCTTTTGAGTTGTGAGCCAAAATAGACTCCCTACATCACATGGGCTGTTGCCCTTGTCCTTGGCTGTCTCCTGGAACTTAAGTGTAAGACCCTATTTCTGAAGACACCACAAACCTTGGACATGGGATTTGGAGGGATAAAACTGAAACTAACCCACAGGCTTCCTCCCTGAGGACCAGCTCTCATAGTATCCAAAGGTGCTTCACAACTGCCAAGGGATAAAAGCAGTTGATAACCCTATCAGCTCTAATGCCAACGAACCACAATACTAGTGAGTATGGCAAGATATCCCCAAGGGTGCAATGGTGGCATTTGTTTCTTGGGGGTAACAAACAGCTGTTTAATTGAATTGAAGACCCATTCAACAGGAGGGAATTCATGCCTGGTACTTACTGTAAACCTATCCAGCTATCCAAATTGGTGAGGCCATGGACCCTAAAGGAGAATATACTACTGCCACATTCCTAAACTAGTGTTTAACTGCATTCATACTTACCCCAATGACCACCAATAAGTGTTGCTCTCACCCCTCATCCAAGAAACTTCTCTTTTCTCCAGCTGACACATTCTTGAAAAGCTCCATGCATATGTGAGTTTTCACCCATAGAATTGTCCTTCACATTTCAATATTTATTCTGTATTTTTGTAACCTCATTTATGCTGAGACATGCTTTTTGTTAACAGAATTTTTCACTTATCAGAATATAAATTCTCCTGTGGTTTAAAAAAAAAATAAACAAAAGTAAAGTTATGTGTTTGTGTCTGTTTATACACGTATATGCCTGTAGGCTACAAAACTCAGAAGAGGGTCTTGAGAAGGGAAGAAAACTTCTTCAGGGCAGGGGAAGTCGAGAGCATAGTGAGGTACTAGAATGAGAAAGCAGAAAGAAGGCTAACCAGAGGAACTTGCTAGAGGGTGGAGGGCAGATGGAGGAGGGAACGAAGGACAGCAATGTGACACTTAAGACGAAGGGGCCTTGTTGAAATCCATTGTTTTGTCTACAAATCTAAAAAATTCAGGAAAAGGCCTTTGAGGAAGAAAAAGTGTATCAGTACTGGGTGGATAGACTCCTTATCAGCTTCCCCTAAACTACAGCATGATGACCATCTGTTTGACATTTACGCTATAATAGGCATATTGAGGCATCTGAAGACAGTCTGAAGTAGGATCTATGAAAACACTTTGCCATGGGATAAAATGGACTTGAATGCCCCTAGACCCAAGATCTGTGGGAAGGGTGGTCTGGAACTAATTCCCTGAGGATATGAAGGGTCACTGTGTTGCTAGTGCTAAATGAACGAGTCAGTGCTCACATCTGCACGTTACCATCAGGTGCTCTATCTAACTTGGGCTTTACATTCACCTGGACTTAGCAGCACAAAGGCTTGGCTCATTTTATGAAGATCCCGCATCTGGCTTCTGAAAGGTCATCAAGCTGGGTATGAAGCAGGCAGGCTTAGAAAAGGGAAGGATGTGGGTCTAGACTCTTCCCCTGACATCTGCCACCTGAGGCATTTCATTTTCTTTTGAGATGAGCAGCTGCCCATTCCACAGGGCTTCCCTCCTGCCTGGGGACTCAGCCTCAGAATGAAGCAGAGACCCAGGACAAGCTCAGGAATGCCATCCTAAAATGACCCCAAACCACCTGAGCATGCCCTGCACATGATGCCAGGTGGTCATCCGCTCCAAACTCACCCTTCATAGCCCACCTGAGAAAGCAGAGAAGCCCTACCCCCATCATAGGTGATAATGCTTTATAGTAAGCCTTCCCTCTTCAGAGTGGTCAGCGGCTTCTGTCTCTTGACTGGGCTCTGACTGACACATTGCCTAAGTGGCTCTTGTTTTCCCCATAAAACTCCACAAGGCCATCCCAATGCGGAGGAGGGATGGCAACCCAGCAGCAGGTGTGGAATCACGCTGTGCTAGCTCTAAGTGTGTAGAGCAGATGGATCTGATAAGCTGCCTTATGAAAATGGACTTGGTCTTGACCTGTTGGGCTGGGAACTCAGAGGGTTCCAACAAGCAGACACTGCAGGGAAGATCAAATTCCCCTTTCACACAGTAAGGGCTTTCTAATCACTCCAACTGTTAGGACTGTTGGATCTGTATCACAAGTGTTGGATAAAGGAGGTACAGGCTGAACAGTTACGAGGGAGAACAGTATGGAGAACTGAGATGTGATAAATGAGATTTCTAAGAATCCATTACTCTAAGATAATAAATGAAATACAGATTAAGGAATTGCAGTAAGAAAAACTAAATGAAAATGTTGTGCATTTTTAATTTAAAATCAGAGTCTCCATGACATTCTAACATGGTTGTAATTGATAAGGTCATTGTGATAATGGCTTTTCACAGTTTTTTGTTTGTTTTTAATTTGTGTGCATGTGTGTGCATGGCATATGCATGTGTGTGTGCATGGCACATGAATGTGTATGCAGAGGTCAATGCTAGATGTCTTCCTATATGGCTCTCCACCTTATATTTTGAGATTGGGTCTTGTAGCCAGAAGGTTTCTCCAGTTCTGCCCGGCTCCGCTGCCCTAAAGTCCCGCAGCCCCTTATAAAATACTCAGAGGCTTAACATTATTTACAAAATGTATGGTCTATAGCAGGCCTCTTGCAGTGAGCTCTAATATCTTAAGTTAACTCATCTCTATTAATGTATGTTCTGCCACATGTTCTGTGGCTTTACTGGTCTGCTGGCATATTGCTCCTTGGGTGGCAGGCTGGTGTCTCTCTAGACTCTGCCTTTCTCTTTCCTGTTTCTCTCCTTGGATTTCCTGCCTGCCTCTAAGCTGCCTTGCCATAGGCCAATGCAGCTTTATTTATCAACCAATCAGAGCAACACATAGTCACAGCATACAGAAAGACGTCCCACACCAGGGTCTCGTATTGACGCTGGAACTCGATGATCAGCTAGTTGGTTAGCAAGGGAGCCCCTGGGATCCTCCTGTCTCCACCTCCCCTGTATGAGGCTACAAGGCCTCCACACCCAGCTCTCTACAGATCCGAGGGCTCCAAACTCATGTCTTTACACAGGAAGTACTTTACCAACTGAGCCATCCCTTCAGTCTCAGTTTTTAATATTTTAGAATCTATACAGCCAGACAAAATCACAAGAAAAATCATTACATTGGTGCTTGAAACATACCAAACACAAGAAAAATCCTTATTCAACTAAAATGAAAAATGATACTGCTAGAATTTATACTTTTCAAGGTTCCACAACTTAATTTTCAGTTTGATCCTAAACACATTTGCTGGTGGTTTTTTGTAGACATTTATGATGTACTAAAGTCACCAAGAGACTTTTTAAACAGTTAGTATTAGAGGATGTGAATTTATAGTTCTATAAATGTCTTCTTGAACTGTGGGAGAGTTAGCACTACTAGAAACCTAGCTGACAACTTCAAGCCCATGTTTACACTATCAGATAACCGTTTTTGTTTTTTTTTAACCAAGAAACAGCATTTTCAACTCACTGATTTAAGAAAAATCACTTGACCCTTATACTGAGAAGCTTAATAATTTTACAAATTTTGTGCTTGTTTTTTTGTCATGCTTTCTGAATGGGGGAAAACAATCTGTTTTCTTCATGTATGTTTTGTATGGTCCAAAGGATGATCTAAATAGCCACACTTGGACTTGAATGAGTGTGCTTATTAATAATATAGCAAACAGAGCAAAATAATGAATAGCAAGTAGCAGTTAGAAGCAACAGATAGATAGCAAAATGCCATTAAACCAATTTATACTATCTGGCCAACACCACTGCTAACAAAGGTGATGTCACCCAAACCAGGGCTTGCAAAATGCAACAGAAATTGACTGGGGTTGCTGAGGAAGTCAGCTGGATTTCCAGATTGAGTTTCTCTCCATGGATGAGCTCCCAGCTGCCCCTTTCCACCATGGCCATTTTTAAACCATGGTGTAAGCACTGTGAACCTCTGTTGGAAATGGGTCACCTACTGGCTGTTCTCCAGTATGTATTTTAATAGCCTTAACTGACTGCTATTCCCCCCTATTTCTTGTACAGAAACAGGAGGCCAGCCTGGCCCAGGACAAGGAGCTTTTGAGAAGAAAGGGAGGTCTCATCATTCCTGGAGTCCACTTTCAATAAACTTAAATAGCACACAAATGCTCAGAAAGTGTGGACAGTGGAGGCCCAGCTCATGAGGTTTTAGAGGTTAACTCTACCAGGAACTAGACTGCAGGCCCTTTGGGTGATATTTTGGCCAAGAATCTGGATTAATTTTGCCTGTGTCCTGCGAACACGAGAGGAGTTGAATGGAAAGATGGTGGACTAGTTCATTTGCCAGAGAATATTTCTGGAAAGGAGAATGTTTGGGCCAGTGCTGAGCAAGTGGCTGTGATTGTGAGAGATCAGCATCACTGAAGAGACACTTGCTGTGATGCAATGGGACAGTAAGAAATACATCAAGAGAGTAAAACCCCAACCAGGAGTTTCATCTTGTAAAGGTCTGGGTTCTTTTAAATGAAGGAAGCCTAAGCTGAAAAGGTTTTCTGCCATGTGAAAGCACCTGCCTACAAAAGTGTCTCTGCAGGGTCAGCATCCAGAAGTGCATACAGCTGTGCTCCCATGGGGCCACCCTACAGCTTGGGCCAGCAGCAGAACTTGGCAATATCATCCACGTGGTCTTGGTTTTGCAGGCATGAAAAGTGTAAGACCGAAGGAGTCATGAAAAGCAGCGGAAGACAGGTGTATGGAGGGTTGGAGTCCCTGCAAAGAGGGCCCAAGAGGCCATTGTATGAAGCTGTGACAGGGAAGCCTCAGTTCTAATGGAGACCCTAGAATTTTGAGATGACTGGTCATAAGCCAACCTCCAAAGAGAGCTGTGGGCATGGAGTACAGCTGACCTAGGAGAGACTCTATGTGGGCTGAAAGTGGCAGAGAGCTGGAGGGGGGACTTCCTAAGCCATTTGGAGCCCGTGATATCATGTTATAAGTCCAACATGCTGGACATGGAGTAGCAAGATTTAGTGTTTGCCTTTCAGGTTTTTAGTTTTGCTTTGTTGTCATTGTGTCCCAGTTCTTCCATTTGGGGACAGAAAAGTTTGTTGTGCCATTGTTTGTTAGAGGTGTGTAACTTGTTTTTTATTTTATAGGCAGAAGAACATAGTTAAGAGACTTTGGACTAGTTTGAAGTGTTGGGATTGTTAAAGACTATGGAGACTTTTAAAGCTGGACTGAATGCTTTTACATTATAACATGGCCATGTGCCTATGGGGACAAGTCATGGAAGATTATGACTTAAAAGTGATGTGTTTGGGTGTCAACTTGACAAAGGGTGGGTTGTGATAATTAGTGTTGACAGTTTGACAGAATCTAGAATCATCTGAGAGGCATAGCTCTGGGCATGTCTTTGGGGAATTAGGTTGATGATGCTAGTTGATGTAAGAAAACCCATCTTGCCAGGCGGCGGTGGGGCACACCTTTAGTCCTAGCACTTGGGAGGCAGAGCCAGAAGGATCTCTGTGAGTTCCAGGCCAGCCTGGTCTACAGAGTGAGATCTAGGACAGACAGAAAAACTACACAAAGAAACCCTGTGTTGAAAAATCAAACCAAAAAAAGGAGGAGGAGGAGGAGGAGGAGGAGGAGGAGGAGGAGGAGGAGGAGGAGGAAGAGGAAAAGCAAACTTATCTTACTTGTGGGCAGCACCATTCCCTAGGCAGGAGATCCTGAACAGTATGAAATGGAAAAGACAAGCTGAGCATAAGCATAGACAACTTGGTTACTCTTTACTACTGACTGTGAATGCAATGTGACCAGCTCCCTGGAGCTTCTGCCACTGTGATTTTCCCCAGATGATGGACTGTCACCTGGAACTGTGAACTGAAATAAACCCTTTCCCTCGTGAGTCACTTTCATCAAGTTATTCTGTCACAGCAACGGAAAAGAAACGAGGACAATAGAAAACAACATAGCCATTTTTTTTTTTTATTGATATTAACTTCCTGCTTTTGATTCTTGGGACTCTGATGATCAGGTGTCATCATTAGGACAAGCTGGGTAGCAGGGACACAAGTATTTTCTCTTTTTGCTTTTGCAACTTCTCTATGAGTCTGAAAATACTTCAAAAATAGAAAGCACAGGCTAGAAATAACTCAGTGGTGAGGAGCACTTGCTGCCCTTGCAGAGAACCCGGGTTTGGTTCCCAGAACCCACGTGGTGGCTCGAAACTATCTGTAACTCTGTAACTCTAGTTCCAGGGGATTCAATGCCCTGTGTATTTCATGTTTGTGGTACACATACATACATGCAGGCAAGACACTTAGACACATCAAATTTAAAACATCAGTTTATGCGCTCAACTCAAAGAAATGGGTAAAAAACACTTTAAAAAGAAAACTAACAAAGACTCTAAGTCCTCTGAGCAGGTCTCAGAATCTGTACTTCTCACTAATATTCTTAAAGATTCCTTTTTGGTGACCCTGTAGCTAACACGGGCAAGGACAGCTTCACATCTGTGGACAGCTTCACATCTGTGGCATCACTGAAATCTTCACAACATTTTGACAGTTTTGTTGGCTTTGCCTTTTTTCTTTTTTTTTCCACCTTTGCACATAGCCACTTACCACATTTGAGTTCATGGTGTTGCTAGTCTACTACTAAATGAAATAGCTTCGCTAGATCTTAGAAAACAAGAGTCTGTGTCTTTTTATTTTATTTCAAATTTACTCTATCACTTCAATAAAATGTTTTGTGTGTTTTTTGCTTTTTGAATAGCTATAGCAATCTCTTTTCTCCACCATTTAATTCTTAACAACCACAAATAGTCTTATTGATCATATATATATATATATGCTGTCTCAATTCTCAGAGATGATGTGGGTACGTCACCACTGCCACACAACACCCATCTCTGCACCACTGATTCATGCAGGGAAAACATGGTATTAAAACAACACATGGTGAGCCAAACACTGGGTTGCCTCTTGTCATAGCAAAAACAATGAAGTCTTACTGTATCACCAGGAAACACTTGCTCTCCTGTCCCAGCTCATTCTATTATTTGTACATGTACTAAGTGTTAGAAGGGAAAGAGTATGCCAAAATCAGCAAACACTGTTTATAAAAAGTCCTGCTATTTGGCTCTGCAAAGCTTCTCTGGCCAGATTCTGAAGGTATTTTTCCCAGCCCAAGACCTGCCTTGTAATCACAGGACACCTAGGCTACAGTCAGGGGTCTGGCAATCCCAGAAACAGCTATGGCAGATAGACTCGTAGATGCCCAAAGCAGCAAGGAGGCCCCTTTCCCAATTTCACAATGTAAAGGCATCTCAACAGTATAGAATTCACTTCAAGTTTCAGATCCAAGAAAATGAATTCCACAGGAAAATGCATTACCCAGAATAGCCTTGATCAGACAAAAATGACATCATTAAACAAGCACTGACCCACCCACCTAAAGGACAATTTGCCTGAAGAAACCACCAAGGAAGAACAGTTCCAACATTAATACAGTGAAGAAAGAGAGAGGCCAGATGGTTCAGGACTGTGAATGTGCAGAGGCCCTGCTGCTTGGGACGGCGCCTTCCCATCAACCCCTTCTAGTCCCTCAGCTGAAGGATGCAGCATTCATTGATGGATCAGCGTGTCCCAGGCAGAGCTGAGGACGGCATTCAAGGAAGAGCTCAGCTGGCCTCTGGGATGAGTGGTTTTCTTCAAGAGGTCTTCCACCACCAAATTCTCCACTTTCTACTTAGCTGAAAGTGTTGGTGCCTCAAGTTTCACAGGGCAGACAGGGTGGTCCGAAGCCGTCCAGCCACCAAAACCACGCAATTAATTTTTCACTGAGGCTTATGAGAGACTCCTCATCAGGACCATTGCAACACCCCTCCACCTACAGGTAAGTATTGAAGGAAGAGTCGTTAAATGCAATGGGAACTCAGCTTAAGCATGTTGAGGAGACACTGTGAGGGTCAATAATCCATGCGTGAGTGCCTGAAAGGATTTTAGTTCTGCTGACTGTGGGAAGATAGTCCACAAGAGTGTAACGATGCAGCACACTCAAAAGTATCAGCTAAGCTAGACAGTCAGAAATTTTAAAATAGGACATGAACTACTCTGTGTCCCCTTCCTGGACATCCAGCCTTGCTGAATCAGAAAGTACTAATGTTCTGTGGCTTCTGGGGATCAGAGCTGAAACCCTAAGATCTACAAGGGCCCAGGCAGAGCAAGGACAGCAGGGGGCAACATTGGCCCACGCTGGTGGACTGCCCCAACACCTGCAGTGACTGAGGGAGTCCTTTGTCTGGTGTCAGCCTGGAGCTGAAAGAACAGAGCAGTCATGGAAAGTCCTTTTGTCCACATAGAAACATGGTGAGATGTCTCCTGAGCCTCCTACCTAGGATCAAATACAGGAACAAGACTGGGCACGTACTAGAACATTCCCCATTTCCCTAATCAGCTTGTTTTCACTCAGACTGAATAAAGAAGATGGACACAACAGGCATCTAGGACTTACACAGACCGCTGCGAGTCAAGGTCACTCAGGTATCATAGTGGCCAAGAGCATTCGACACCTCCCTCTCCAGGCATGTTACTGGCTTCCTTTTTAAACAAGGTCTTGGTGCTCAGGTGTCTCCTATTTTAGTGAAGTTTCTCTTAGGTCTCTGCTCTGTGGGATTGGACTTGAGAAGACATCTCAGTGTCTGAGGACAGTGCCCTGTGGCTCTGCTGTTGGACTCACAGCCAGTCCCCATGCAAATCCCATGTAGCCCACCTTAAAAGTGGTTCCCATGCTGCTACCGCCCTAGGTCAGCGTTGGTCTCCTTTTCTCCTGAAACATTGTAGAAGCCTAGTCTGCCTGGCTTTGTCTGTATTCCTTTCAATCTCAGCTCCACACAGGCACCCAAGGAACTCTGAGAAGATGGCTAACTAGATCACGTCACTGCACTGTTCAAGCTTACATTGGCTTCCCACCATCCACACTACAAAAGCTGGAGACCTCCTTGCATCGGTCCACAAAGCCTTATGGTTTGATCCTAGCACCCTTCTGACCTCCTCTCTTCCATCTCTTCTCCCTCAGTCTTCCCAAGTCAGTCTGTCCTCTTCTTGCTTCTTCTCAGACTTTCCAGGCATGGTCCCTCTTCAATGCCGCCTTTTCCCAACATATTACCTTGCTCATTTCCCACCTCTCAGAGCTGTTCTCAAAGACACACTCATGACTCCCATCTCCATCACCTTCATTTCACCTGCTACCATGCACCAGCATGTAACAGACACTGATTTCACTTTTTTCTCTTATTTAATATCTGGTTCTCTTAACGAGAATATGAGGACCAAGAGTGGAGATACTGTTCTATGTTGTTCAACCATGTATCCCTAGAGCCTAGAATAGTGTATGATGTCCAGACAGTGCTCAGCAACTCACTGATTCCTTTGCTAGTGGACTAAATGAATTTCAAATGGATTGCATATAGCAGAATATGCATGGCAGGATAAAAATGGGGCAAAGAGGTCAAAAGTGCTGAGCAACCCAAGCCAAGCCAAACTTGATCTTTCCTGCTCCTTTCCCTCTCCCTTCCTTCCTTCTCAGCACTGGGAATTGAACCTAGAACCTCATGGACACTAAGCTATAGTCCCAGCTCCAATTTTTTTTTTTTTTTTTTTTTTTTTTTTTACTTTTTATTGGTCTCACTAAATTGTCCAATAAGTTGTCCACTGAGTAGCTAGGATTGCAGGCCTACCACCAGCCCCAAACAGCTTACATTCTCAGCCAATTCCATTTTCTCTGTTCGACATAGGGCCCCTGAGTGTAGCCTAGATCCCGCCTTCATAGTGTGTGTGTCTGTGGTCATGCCCTGTCTTCCACCAGGATCAGCAGCTCCCAGATTGTCCTTCATGAACTGTCCTTCGCTCTTCAGGTAACCAAGACGGACTTTCTGCACCTGGTTTCTCTGAGTTGTCCTTGGTTTACTCTGGGTCAGAGTAATTGTGTTTAGCTTGCAGTTTGGTCAGAGGTTGTGCATAAGCCCCTTGAACCTTCCCGGTCCTCTGATGGGCTCCCTGTGGCTGATGCCACATCCTGGAGTGATGCCTCACAGGCACAGAAAGGGGTGGTGCTTTCTGACTGCCTGGTTTGTTCTTTCTGTTGGGAGTCTGCCCTACCAACAAACGAGAAGGGAGCAATTGGGCCTCAGTATTCTTGTCCTGTTGTCCTGTTGTCCTGTTGTCCTGTGGCCTGCTAGATGACAGCCTCATGAGAGGCTCATGGGGAAGAAAGACCCATTCTTCTAGATCAGGGGTTGAGGCACGACTACATCCCAACTCCTTGGTTCTACCAGCTCAGAGCTAGAGAGAGAGAGAGTTAAACCTGCCACAGCTGCAATGCCGAAGTCTCCATCTTCTTCCCTTGTCGTCATGGATTTCCTTGAATAACTGTTCTCCCTCTGCTATGTGACCTTGGATACATTAGTGAAGAGTTTCCAAAGCAAATCATAGTCATCTTACTTGTGGATGGAGTGCAGAGTGTGAGCACGGGATCCAGGCCCTCAGCACATCCACCACACTTACCATGCTTCTCTGTGACAGCCTTCATATTCCCACTGTTTATTCCCTAGAAAGATGGGGCCTGTCTGTCCTTGCCCTGCCCTGCCATGGAAACTAGATCTGTCCCCTCCAGTCCAAGTGTAATTTGGTATCTATTGTTTAGCCTTTATCCCTCTCTCCTACCCATTCTGCCTCTAATGATCTCCACCCTAGTCTTTCTTCAGTAGAATCTTTGAGGGCTGTGGAAGACAGAGGTGGTCATTCCAGAAGACAGAGGGATTTCAAGTTCAAGGCTAGCCTGAGTGTCACAGCAAGACAGCGCCTTAAAGAAATATGGTCATTGGGTTGCATTTTTATTTTAACCTAATTTCCACCAACTAAGCGAATGTTGTGCTGAGGGCTGGGTCTTGGTGGCTCCTCACTCTGTCCTTTTAGGAGTCCTAGCCCACCCAGGATCTTCTGTGCCATTCACACTGAGTCTTCTCTGAGAGTAGCTCTCTGGGTGAAATTCTGGAAAGAGATACCTGGACCAATCCACACCTTTCTGCAGGTACCTGTGCCGTGGGACCCTCCCACCTAAAATTCTTTGGCTTGACTCAGTGAGGCACTCAGGGAGAGTGAGGCAGAATGGGAGGAGTTCCTCCACAGAGCTCTGCCTCAGGCCCAGAGGGCAAACATACTGTGGTGGGTTCCAGCTGCTTAGCCCTCTGTGATTGCCCCTTCCTTTCTGCCTCTTCCAGATATGAAGGTTGGGAAGGAGGGGTTTGTTCATGTTGTCCAGTGAGATCTTTGTTTACTTAGTGCGGTGCTGGGTGAGAGCCCTGCTTGATACAGCCAGGAGTACATTGACCGTGGAGGTAACAGCTACAGCCTCTGCTGCCTGTAGCTGGAGGCGACAGGGCCAGGATTCTTCAGACGACCTTGAGCGTCTTCACCCAGGTGCCTGCTCTGGGATGCCATAATGTGCCACATCCCATCATGGCTGCCATCCAGAGTACTTGAAGGGATTCACATGTCTCACCAAAACACTAGCAGAGCCACTGCCTAAGGACAATGCGTCTCCTCCCTTGCCTATAATCCTCTGCTCTCCAAGTGCAATGAGAAAATGGCTAGAAGAAATGCTCTGTCTCCACCCAGGAGACGAAAAAAGTCACCCACTGTGCCATTAAAAATAGTGATTAACAGAGCTACAGAGACAGCTTAGCAGAGACTAGCAGTTCCCAGCACCCACAATGGGTGGGTCACAATCACCTGTAACTACAGCTCTGGGACACTGCATTCATATGCACAAAATACACACACACACACACACACACACACACACACACACACACACACACACACAATTAAAAATAAAATTGCTCTTCCAGAGGATGTGACTTCCATTCCCAGCACCCACGTGGCGGCTCACAACCATCTGCAACTCCAGTTCCTAATGCATTCTGTCCTCCACAGGCGCCAGGCATGGGAGTGATGCACAGATTTGCATGCAGGTGAAATGTCTATGCATATAAAACAAAGCTAAAGAAAACCCAAACACTTTAAAAAATTAAAGACATCAAAATTGTAAATCATTGGCAAATACACGTTGTGCCATGAGCATCAAGCGAATGGAGAAAGGATCTGTGTGCTAGTTAATCTAAGAACTGCCAAGGCAGGGAGTAGCAGACCCTTTAGTAGTTGAGAAATTGAGGATTACAGAGGAAATTATTTTCACATCACGTGACCAGCAGGTTTAGCAGGCACAGGACTGCAGTCCAGCATATCTGCATCCAAAGCACCTGCCCTTCCCACTGTCCATTCTTTGTCTTCAGTAAGAAGGGCGCTTATTTAGAGGGTCCTGAATTTCCTCATGGATATGAAGAATCTTCTACAGAGTACAGGCAGAAGCAGATCCTCTATGTGGTTTTACTTTTTTGTTTGTTTGTTTGTTTTTTGAGACAGGGTTTCTCTGTGTAGCAGTCCTGTAACTCATTTTGTAGACCACGCTGGTCTCAAACTCACTGAGATCTGCCTGCCTCTGTCTTCCAAGTGCTGGGATTAAGGCGTGTGCCACCACCGCCCGGCCTCTAGTCTTACAGGCTTGAGGAAGGATCTATTGTCGGAAAATAATTATCTATTGCAGACCCGAGGTGGTCGTGGTGGGCTGTAATTTGCCTTTATCAGTCCTCTCACTCTGCTCTCGTCCCTTCTAATCATCACATCGTCTGTTTTCCTCTCAAATTTTATTTTTATCAAGTGCATAGCACCTTGAGGTTTCAAAGCTGGTGTCTGAAGCCACTGGCCTTCATTGTTGTCAGGCATTGTTACCTCCAGAGAAGTCAGAGGCTCTGGCTCGCGATTGAACAGACTGAACTGCCACCTGAATGGCAGACTTGGCTTTGCTCAAACTCCATGGAAGCAAAAAGCAGACAGGTTGAGTGAACGTTTTTAGTTTCCAAACTCAAACTTTGAAATGCTCCCAAATCCCCAAACTTTTTGAATACTGCAGTGACAGCCCAAGCGGAAAATTCCACGTCGTAAAACTTTGTTTCACGCACAGAATTATTTAAAATATTGTATTAACTTACCTGCAGGCTATGTCTACAAGGTAGATATAAAACATAAATGAATTTTGTGTTTAAACTTGGTTCTTGTTGCCAACATATTGCACTATGTACATGCAAAAATCTATTATTCCAAAATCTAAAAAAAAAAAAAAAAATCCCAAATCAAAACCACTCTGGTCCACAGCATGTGGGATAAGGGTTATTCAGTCTATTTTATACAGTATTTCTAACTGACTACTGGACTGTCATTTTCCCTACAAAAGACAGCTTTTCTTTGTTAGTTCATTTTAATTCTATCATATACCTAAACCACAACTGGTCAAAAGCAAGCTCTCTAGAGGCCTCTGAGCCCTGAGCTTTTACTGCACAGAAGAGTCTCTCTAATGACCGTGCACTCTTTCCGTGACCCCAGAGGAGAGTTCTTCAGCCTGGCCAAGAAACTCCCCTCTCTCTGCCTCTGTCCGAGGGGCCCACCATCCAGAGCACATGGTCACACTCGGGTCTGGAGCTCTGGCCAGAAGCAAAGGCTGCCAATTGTACTGTGTCGAACTTAATTAAGTAATAGTTTTATGAGGTGGGCGGCAATCCCCTAGGGAACAACTTAAGGCCGCAGGATTTATTGAGCTCTAACTGCAAGCTGACAGTCTCCAGCACGCACACAAGAGCGCCTGTGTTCCCAGAAAGTTAATGTTGCAAGAGAATACTCTCAAAGTAAAGTGAGGTGACCCTCTCTAGCTGAGGCCTCTGCTCCACAGAACACTCAAAGCACTCCCATGGCCAACAGGGCTTCAGGTGGACACCAGCAAGGGATATGCACATGGGCAATGAGGAGGCAGAATTCGAGACGAAGGCTCTTCCTCAGAATACCAAAAGCAGGGGCAGCGAAGAGAAGAGGCAGGGTTACTGTTACAGAGAACCCAGGTTCCGTTTCCAGTCCCCACGTTAGGTGGCTAATGGCAGTCCATAACTCCAGCTCCAGGGGATTGATGGATTCTGGCCTCACAAGCACCTGCACTCATTTGACACACAAAAGCAGCTCAGGCATGCACACACACACACACACACACACACACACACACACACACACACACACACTTTTTAAAAATAATAATATAGCCTGACTGTGGTAGCACACAACTTTAATCTTAGCATTGGGGAGACAGAGGCAGGCAGATCTCTGTGATTTTAGGGCCAGCCTGGTCCACAGAGCAAGTTCCAGAACAGCCAGGGGTACAGGAGGAGCCCTGTCTTGAAAAACAATAACAATGACAACAACAACAACTAATAATAATAATTAATCTTTTTTTTTTTTTAAAGAGAATACCTTGAGTAGTAGGACTTTAGTTGGGGGACAAGGGCAAGACTAGGGAGAAGACTGGCCAGGCAGGGGTGAGCTAATTAAGTTTGGCTTCTCCAACAGAAGGACCAGGAAATACCCAACGCTGGGTATCACTGTAGCAGGAATCCTCCACCGGAGAGATAAAGGGAGGAGGCAGAAAGGGTTGGCACAGGCAACTGATGAGACAGGTCACCCCTTCCATCACGTCTAGTTCTGGGAATCACTTTTGAGTCTTGATTTTAAGGCAACACAAAACGTTCTGCTATAATTCCAAGAAAGATGTTTGCGGACCGAAAGTCTAAAAGCCATAGCCCTGTGTAGGGCAGATCTAGTCGAACTGCCTTTGATGCTTTGCGCTTCGTTTTCTGTGCCATTCCACAACGCTGGTCCCCCTACAAGAACCCAGGAGGAAGGTAAACGTAAAGCTTGGCAGCTGGTTCTGTCCCTGGCAGCGCTTCAAAGCCCCAGGCTGAGAGCATCACCATCATCTCTGACCCATGTCTTCCAAGGTCGCCAGGGGCATTTGTTTCCTTGTAATTTGCATGAAAAATGAAGGCTTTGTGTGTTCTTTTCATTAATCAATAGAATTGCAACCTGAGTCAAAACAAACATGTGAAAACACACCGGGCACATGTACGAGGAAAGATGCTTGTCAGGGGATTCCTTAGAGACACTCGTGTGTTTAAGCCAGTGCCTTCGCTGAGGGTCCTTTGTGCCTTCGTGGGAGCTCATGAGTGCTGAGTCAGAGCCCATCCATCCCAGTTTGCCTAAGGCCCAGGACTCACTCATAACATCATAGCGCTTTGAAAGGTATCCTGGTTTGGACATTAAATTTTATGGTGACCTGAAACTGGGAACCTTTCTTCTAAAGAAGGCTCAAACATCTAGCAAGGCCATTCAAATTGGACCATGATCAGCAGCCAGGGAACATCTGAGGACCGAAGCTACCCCAACCACAGTGCTCACCTAGAAGAAAGTGTCTAGTACTGATGGGTCCACCATGTGGTTTTTGTGCCATCTGCCTCTCAGCTCACCTCTGGTGGGTGATACTAACCTGAAGATAGGTCTATGACTTGAAATTGAAGACTTTTTTCTCCCAGCTCAGTTAAAGAATCCTTTTTAAATTTGCCCATTTGGTAACTGTGGTAAACAGCACTCCAAATTCCCATCTGGATCCCACAAGAGATATCTTAGGGGCTAGAGAGATGACTCAGTGGTTAAGATCACGTTACTCTTGCAGAGGATCTGGGTTCAATTCCCATAACTCACGTGGTAGCTCTCAACCATCTGCGGCTCTAGTTCTAGGGGATCCAACGTCTGGTGCACCTACATACTCATACACATAAAATAAATACATCTAATAAAAATAAAACTTTAAAAAAGTCATGTGTGGTAGTGCACACCTTTAATCCCAACACTTGAAAGGTAGAGGTAGGTGGATCTCTGTGAGTTCGAGGCCAGCCTGGTCTACAGAGAAAGTTCCAGGATAGCCAGAGCTACTCAGTGAGACCCTGTCTTGAAATAAAAAAATGAGAGAGAGAGAGAGAGAGAGAGAGAGAGAGAGAGAGAGAGAGAGAGAGAGAGAGAGAGAGACTGATTGGTTATGCACTAGCCCCAAAGCTAAAAATGAAGGGCAGAACCCCGGAAACCTGGTGCTGTGCCATAGTCTGCCAAAGGTCATTGCAGCTGCACCAGGAACAGCAGCACCCAGCCATCCCTTGCCAGCAGCCAGCTAGCCACCAGAGGGTCTGTACTGTGGTGGGGGATTGAGTGTGAGGGAGGAATGGTCTTCAGGACAGGCCATCTAAAAATCAAGGTAGCCATGCCACAACAAGCAGGAGCCTCGGGAATGTTAACCAGTGAATGGGCCAGTTACAAACGGATCCGCTTTGTAAGGCTGGTTATGCAGTCAGCTGGTTGTCACTGTGGTCAGAGCCGCATTAACGAAATACCACAGGCCAGGTGGCTCGTAAACAGTAAAAGCTTGTCTCACAAAGACACAGCTTGTGTCTTCTAGAGGCTGAAAGTCCAAGGCTAAGCCACTGACAGAGGTGAGGGTCCTCTTCCTGGTCCAAAGACGGCCATCTTTTCATAGCAGAAGGGACAATGTGTATCTTTTAAAAGGGCACTCATCAGGGTTCTACTTCTGCATTATTTACCTCTCTGTTGCTGTGATGAAACACCATGACCAAAAAGCAAGTTGGGGAGGGAAGGGTTTATTAGGCTTATACTTCAGCATTGCTGTTCATCACTGAAGGAAATCAGGACAGGAACTCAAACAGGGCAGGATCCTTGAGGCAGGAGCTGATGCAGAGGCCATAGAGGAGTGCTGCTTACTGGCTTGCTCCACATGGCTTGCTAAGCCCACCTTCTTATAGAACCCAGGATCAGCAGTCCAGGGATGGCACCACCCACCATGAGCTAGGCCCTCCCCCATTGATCACTAATTGAGAAAATGCCTTACAGCTGGTTTCCTGGAGGCATTTCCTCAACTGAGGCTCCTTCCTCTGATGACTCTAACTTGTGTCAAGTCGACACACAAAACCAGCCAGTTCAGCCCCCAACCATCACCTTTAGTTTTAGGACTTCAAAGTAGGATTGGGGTACAGACCTTCAGACCACAGATGGCACCTACCTCAGATAGAAAAAGCAGATGGCAGGCACCAAGGACTGGGCAGAGGGCATTGGGAATCATTTCAGTTCTGATAGAAATAGCCTTGGAGATGGCTGGTAGTGATGGAGACACTACAGTGTGAATTTTCTAATACCATGTTTCTGAAAATACTTACGATGAAAACTTTGATATTATGCATTATATAATTTTAGCAGGAAAGAGTCCAAGATGGCTAATTCTTGCCTGTCCCAGTTTTAGAGAAACACATTGGCAAAGGCAAAGTGAATATTCATGCCCACAGCCCTTTCTGTATCACATGCTGCCCAAGCCTTAGGATGTATTCCACACCTCCTGTGCCAGGGCTTTTTTGGACTCCTTCCCCCAGAAGAGAACATCAACCTCTTGGCCTGCACAGTACCTGCTAGTCCTGCCAGGACTGTGATCTCAGGACCTAATGGGAAGGAATCCTGCACTGGGTAGACAGTAGGCTGCATAGGCTTCACTTGTTGCCTCTTGTTCATCACTCACCATTGCCAAGGCAGAGCAAGTGTGCCCAAACTTCGGAAGTCACATACTGCAGAGGAGTCAGAGAATTCCTTTAACTTCACAACTGCCCTGACCTTAGGGCCTGTGTAAGAAGCAAGGGGAAGTTCCACAGTTTGGAAACAACTGGCTCCCAGGCCTGCTTTGTAGTCTCTGGGAGTCCTGCAAACTCTCACAGCCTCGAGTCCCTCATTGGTATGCTGAGAGGACTGAAATCACAGCACAGGAGGATTGCTGTGCTCTGGAAGCCTGGGCTACATAGTGAGTTCCAGGCTAGCCTGAGCTACACAGTAAGAAAGACCTTGTCTCATCAGGTGGTGGTGGTGGTGCGCGCCTTTAATCCTAGCACTCGGGAGGCCAACCTGGGCTACAGAATGAGTTCCAGGAAAGGTGCAAAGCTACATAGAGAAGCCCTGTCTCAAAAAAAAAAAACAAAAAAAAAGGGAAAAATCTTGTCTCAAAAAAAAGAAAGAAAGAAAGAGAGAGAGAGAGAGAGAGAGAGAGAGAGAGAGAGAGAGAAAGAAAGAAAGAAAGAAAGAAAGAAAGAAAGAAAGAAAGAAAGAAAGAAAGAAAGAAAGAAAGAAAGAAAAGAAAGAAAAAAAAGTATGCTGGTATAAGTCAGGAGCACCCCTGAACTGTCCAAACACAGAAAGGGTTTGTCCTGTCTCATCTGTCCAGTCCCTGCAGGTTCCTGGAAATGTATTTAAGGAGGTCATGCCCAGGGCAGTCTGGCCTGCCTGGCTCCCTGGCTTACAAAGTGAACTGGAGGCTCAAGCCTGCACTGAGATTCCTCATAGTGAGCCTCTTGCTCCCAGATCTACCATGTTCTCTTCAGATAGTCGGAGTGACCCAGCAGGCCCCCTCCCATACTACCAGCCTGCCTAGATCAACACTTCGGTTAATTAGGCAGTGGTTTTATGAGGTGAGTGGAGTCCTCCAAGGCTGAGGTTGGAATGGGAGATTTATGGAGCTTTCCCCTTGACCCAGGCCATCTGGGTCTCCTAGGGGCAGTACTGTAGGGAGGCAGATATCTCATGGCCTTCCTCTCTGGGGTGTCATGTGGAATGCACTTCCAGATAAGCTCAGAGTGGGGAGAGTGGGCCATGAGGATGGCAGCAGGCCGGTCCTTGGCCTCTGAAATCCAGCCTTCTCCGAAGGAATGCTGAGAAACTGCAAGCTCAAAGTGTAGTACAGTGGTCAGCGCTTGCCTGGTATGCCTGAAAACCTGGGTGTGGTCAGCAATGAAAAAGAAAAAAAGGAAGACAGGAAGGAAGAAAGAAGGAAGGCAGGAAGGAAGAAGGGAGGGGGGAGGGGGCTAGGCAAGAATAGTTCTGCACGTGACTGGGCTCACACTGTAGCATGGCTTCTAAGCAACAGTGGTCTTCATTTACCAACAGGATAAATGTTGCGGTAATGCCTGCGTTACCGATACCTGTTCACCATGTCCGAGCGAGGGGCTGCGGATTAAAAATAGAGACAAGAGACAGCGAGTCATTCGCCACGGCTGAAATGCCCAATGTCGAATGCCGTTTATTGAAAGAGGGAGGAAACCTTAAATACGCTCGGACATGGTGAACGGGTATCAGTAACTCGGGCGTTACTGCAACAAATGGAGGTCCCTACCGAGATCCGAGAAAGAAGGGACGAGCTGACGGACACTCTTGGAAGGCCGGCCGGCATTTTAAAGAAAAAAGGAAAAAGGTAAGAGTGAATTGAAATGGGTGCAGCTAGCTCACAGTCAGTTAAATGGACTGTTGAAGCAGGAAGGCATCAAAGTTAAGAAAGGACAAGACAGCTAAAGATTTTAAATAAAAAAGGAAATCTTCCCAATAGAGAAGAGGGAAGGAAAGGAAATTTCCCATTAGAAAAGGGAGAAAAAATTTTAATCAAGAAAAAAGGACTTTCCCGGTAAAAAGGGGAAAAATTTTTGAAACTAGGCCTGAAGATTTTTCAGGGCCCTGTAGAGGAAGGATGAACAAAAGAGAAAAGCCTCTTCCAAGTGGTAATGGAGGAAGAAAAGGCTTTTTCCAACTGTAGAGTTTTCAGGATAGCTGAAACTCTGAGCTCTTTCTTCCTGCCAGTGCAGAGCGGCAGCATCTGAATTACAAAGAATCGGCAGGTAGGCCTCATTGCTGCTGGCTGAACAGCAAGCGAGCCCAGAGGTTAGAAGCTTGGCTGTCTGTTTGCTTATTTTGGTTCAAATGTTTTTTTTATTTTTCCCTCAGAGTGGGAATAATTCAATATTTAGGATCCCTTCGTGGGAAATGTTTTTCTGTTTTCCCTTATGGTGGGAATAACTCATTGTTAGGTAGTACCTTCATGGGAGTAGGAAGTTTAAACGTGAGTTTGTGTGTGCAGGGCGGGGCGCACACGCCCAGGTAGTGGCGGACAAAGGCATTCACGAGGGTGACCCTGACCCTTTATCTCCCTGTAAATTAACAGCTGAAGGACATGTAGCCCTACATCGAGTTCAAGAGGCCCTGGAACAGGCTCACATACAGTATATAAATCTTTCTTCTCCCTTATTGTATTTGATATTTTGTTTTACTCATTCATCTACTGGAGTGTTTTGGCAAACAGGTCCTATTCTATGGGTACATTCCCCAGCTTCTCCAGCGAAAACCATTACTCCTTATCCTCAGGCTGTTGCTCAGATTATATTTAAGGGAATCAAGATCAGTGTTCAAACTTTTGGTAAGGAGCCAGATAGTGTGGTGACCCCATACACCCAGTCTCAAATAGCATGACTGCAAGCTAATGATAATGATTGGGCCATACTGACATGCTCCATGCAGGGTTGGTTTGATACTCACTACCCCTCCAATGATGTGTGCCATTTTTTTTTAAATTGCATCCTGTTATATTTCCCAAGATAGTACAGGTGACTCCTATTCCTCAGGCCCATGTAGTATTTACTGATGGCACTTCACGTGGTTTTGCTGTGGTGGTTTCTGGTAACATAGTAAAGAGAATGAAAGTCCAGGGCACTTCTGCCCAGATGGCAGAGGTACAGGCGCTGTTGCTTGCTTTACAGATGTTTTCTGATGAGAGTGTAAATATTTATACTGATAGTCAATATGTGGCACATGCCATTATGCCTTTGGAGACAACAGCCTACATACCATCCATTTCTCCCATTCATGAATATTTATTGCAAGTGCAAGGACTTATATGGTCCTGCTCACATAACCTTTATGTGGACCATATTAGAGCTCATACTCAATTGCCTGGACCTCTAAGTGAAGGTAATCAGAGGGCTGATGCCATTTCTTGAATGGCTGTCACATTAGTTTCTTCTGCCTTTGATAAGGCTACTCAGTTGCATCAACGTTATCATCTTAATGCTGGATCTCTTCGTCATCATACAGGCATAACCTGGGAACAAGCCATCCAGATAGTTAAATCATGTCCTATTTGTGTTGAATTTTTATCTGTTCCTCATTTGGGAGTTAATCCCCAAGGACTTTTACCTAATCATGTGTGGCAGATGGACGTCACACATGTGCCTTCCTTTGGATAATTACAATAAGTCCATGTGTCTTCTGATACATATTCTTCTCTAATTTTTGCTTCTGCCCATTCAGGGGAAAAGGTTAAGGATGTAAAGAATCATTGTCTTCATGCTTTTGCTTGCATGGGAGTGCCAAAATGCATAAAGACTGATAATGGTCCCGCCTACAGCAGTACGGGATTTTCAAAATTCTGCCAAGACTTTTCTATTGTTAATAAGACTGGTATTCCTTATAACCCTCAAGGACAGGCTATAGTAGAACACTGCCATCGTACCTTAAAAACTTATATTGCTAAAGTAAAAAGGGGGGAGCTAGGGGCTCATCTCTCCTCTCCACATTCTATTCTTTCCCTTGTTTTATATATTTTGAATTTTTTATTGGTGGATTCTGCTGGAATATCTGCTGCAGATAAGCACTGGAGGGCTCCTGTTGCAAATCATCCTCTGGTGCGATGGAAGGATCTTTCTACTGGCACTTGGAGGGGACCCAATCCGGTGTTGGTATGGGCCTGGGGATCTGTTTGTGTCTTTGCGCAGGACAGTGAAGTTCCTCTTTGAGTTCCTGAATGCTGTGTGCGCCCTGTGGCTGCCCCTGAATCCCAACATGGCAGAGACCTATTGGGCCTTTGTAAAAAACTCTCCCCTTCTGATGCCAATCGGGATTGAGAGCCCAATACAGCCAGCCTTGGCAAACATTATTGTAAGCCTAGGAACTGTAGCCATGTGGTTGGATTCTTTAGAAGGTAGTGTATGGTAACTTTTTCAAAATGTTGAGAATGTGTCACACCTTGGAGATTAAGGATAACTCTGAAGGTCAATGACCTTCATTTGTTAACTGTAGCATGCCAGCTAAGCCTTTTCACATTTTGCAACCCTCTTCAAGCTGGTGCAGTACCTACTTTTCAGGAATGGCTCTGTGCAACATTTATTGGCCTCCTGAAATTCATCTAGCCTTTTTGAAGATACCTTAAAATTTGTGAGCCTGAATGTAGCCATTATTGAGACCATTAATTCTGCTCCTTGTTTGCTGTTTTTCTTTTTGTTTTCTTTATGGTTCTCAGTTGTTCTTTTGCAGACCTGCCAGCCTAAGTAGTGCTGGGATCAAGAAAAATGGGCCTTGGTGGTTTGTGTTCCTGGAGCTGCGTCCATGCCAGTGGACCAGGGCAGTTAGACACAGGTGATGTTCACACCCTCCAGAAGAGACTCTGACATCACTGTTGCCATTGTTGCTGTTATAGCGGTGGTGGCCACTGCTGCTATTGCTTCTGGGATTGCTATTTCGTAATTGGTTACTACAGCTAGCACAATGGAGACCCTGGCAGCAAAAGTAGCTACCACAGTTAGTTAATCTTTCATCTTATTGAGCATGATAAATTTAATTCCACTATTATACATTTAAATTGGCTTTGAAAGTTGTAAAAATTGTTAAAACTCAAGTTCCATTTGCTTATGGGATACCACCCTACAAGGACTCCTATTTGCAGTAAGGATTATTTAAGAAGGGAATGGTTCAATTGCCTTTAGCATCCTGGCTATGGGTGGGTTAGGACTTCTGTTGGTCTTTTCTGTGTCGCACAAATTGCAAGCCTAGCACCACTTTGAGATCTTTGGCAGCAGTTACTCTACAGCTCACATGGTTGAGTCTGTATGATAATGAGTATTCAGAGATGGGTAATGCCTGGCCAGGGGGTGGAGGGGCGCTCATCAACCTAAGACAGAGCACTTGTGTGGCCTGGGCAGGTGTCTCCATAATGGGTAAGGTGACCTGCTGACGTCCCACGTCCCACGCAATCTAAGTCAGAAGCTCATTTTTTAGTAAAAAGAGGGGACCTGTGGGGCCTGGCCCCCCACTGTGAGTGGCTGCTGCCTTGCTTGCCGACCTTAACCAGATGTCCTCCCTATTCAGATTCCCTGCCGGTTTCCTTCTCACCTAAAGATCACCGGAGAGATCACCGGAGGTTCTTTGTTCCTGTATCCTGCATTTGGTGTAAACAGCTTAGATGCAAGAATGTTCGGTAGGTAGCGAACTTCTGCCCTCCGGGGATCCTCCATTGTGCTGTAAGCCTGTATTTAAGGTTTCCTCCCTCTTTCAATAAATGGCATTTGGCATTCGGCATTTCAGCCATGGCGAATGACTCACTGTCCCTTGTCTCTATTTTTAATCCGCAGCCCCTCGCTCGGACATGGTGAACGGGTATCGGTAATGCGGGCGTTACCGCAACAGATAAAAAGGGGAATGTGAGCCTGTCACTGTTCAGACCCAGCCTACACTGTAACTCTCAAGGCAGCCTTCTGCCTACAACACCTCAGACTATTGCATCATGGGGCACTCTAAAGGAAGGACAGAGGCTCATGAGTGGCAATAACATGTACTGTGGGGGCGTATATACACACTCATGTGCATGTGTTTAACTGCGCATACACGGGACAAGTTTCCAGAGGTGGTGGGCACTCCCACGTGCAGGATGAAGGTGTCATTGCATTGGCTGTCTGTTCCTGTGTGATATTAAAGTGTAGCTTTGAGTGTGTGCACAGTTTTAAATGTTACTGGGCCACTTGGGCTTTTTGGAAGCAAGCTGACTCAGGGCCAGTCTGCATGTGCGCCCTGAAAAGAACCATTCTTCTCTCTCTTCCTGCCCTGCCCCCTCCACACACCCTCCTCTGGTGAAACCTGAGTGTTTCCTTTCCCAGAAGGCTTCTAGAAGCTTTTCACCACCACCCCCAAGTCCTGCAGCTCAAGCAGGCCCATGTGACTCCTGAATGGTAGACCCAGGTCCCAAGATGGGAAATCGTTTGTCAATAGCCCCTACCTATTTATGACCACAAGCCCCCAACTGCTCTCCAGGTATAGCATTGTTGTTTAAACCACCAATCATGCAGAAAAAGACCAGGATATTGAGATTTCACTTCCAGAAAAGTCTCTGAAGCTTTTCATCTGCCCAGAGATCATGGAGATTTGGGGATTCAGTTTAGGAAGATTCCTAAACTGTCACTCTGTATAGAGGACCTCTCCCCTCAAAAGCAAGCCACAATATCCCTGAGGTTTTCTTTGTCCTTAACATATTTTTCTTTTAGCCAGAGAGATCCGTTTGGGGCTAGGCACTCCCTGTTTTTCCCAGTAGACATCACGGTTGTGTTTCCTAAAATACAAAGTGAGCCCTCAGGATCTGCAAGGGCTTGCTTCCACAAGTGCCCCAGGATGCCAAAATTGTCAAGCAGCTCACATTCTTTACGGAATAACATAGCACTTTCATAGAACCTGCACACATCTACTCGTGGACTTTGAATCATCTCTGGGTGACTTGTGACACTTGGCACAGTGCAAATGCTAAACATATGGTTGTTGCTACTGTACCATTTAGGTATGATAATAAGAAATGTCCTGGTTAGGTTTTTGTCATTTATTTACTATTTATTTATTTATTTATTTATTTATTTATTTATTTATTTATTTATTTATTCATTTATTTATAATCAAGGCTGAGCAAGCCTTGAGCAAACCTGTAAGCAGCTTTCTTCTGTGTTCTCTGATTCAGTTCCTGCCTCCAGGTTCCTGCCCTGAGTTTCTGCTTTGGTTTCTCTCTGTGATAGATTGTAAACTGTAAGCTGAGGTAAACCTTTTCCTCACCAAGTTGCTTTTACTCGTGATGATTCATGATAGTAGTAAAAACCTAAGGAAGACAGACATTGATAGCAGATTTGCAGAGTACTGCTGTGACAGACCTGACCAGGCTCGTTGGAAGAAGATTATGGAAGTGTTTGCAACTTTGGGCTGGAAGAGCCTTCAAGTTCACAGACCTTAATAAGACATTCTGGGAACCTGAGAGATATTTATTAATCCCAAAGATGGGAGGAGAAAGACAACTGACCCAAGTCATCATAGCCAATTTAATTAAAGCAAGCTTTTTTATTCCTGTACACAGGTGACTGTCTCTCTCTAAGTCAGGATTCAAGAGGTCAGCATTGGATGCGAGGAAGATAAGTCTTTTATAGCTCAAGGGTAGGAGGTTTCCAAATGGATTTGGTGGGCAAAATAGGCAGGGTTATGGGAGCAGACCAAGTTAGTCCCTCCTGAGACAAAGACATGGTTGCAAGGTAGTCATCGGTTTTAAGATGGTTATAAACAACTTTTTGAAACAAAGACATGATTGCCATTCCTGGAACAGGCAGTTCAGAACCATTTGTAGTTAAGGCATAGCACAATCTTTGAGAAACAGAGATTTATGAACAGGAATTAACCTCGTTTGTTTTTATTATAAAATGGCTTTTAAGCTTAAGATGGAGGCAGGCTGGTTCTTCAGTAGTATTGAGAAAAGTGCAGGTAATGAAGGCCTGGTTTATGAAGTTTCAAAGGGGGAGTTTGAGATTCCCTTAAAGACTCTATTATGGCAGTTTATATTTGAAATAAGAATCTGTAGTGTCTGTTCAGCTGGAGCCAAAGAATCAGCTGTGACAAGGAAGAGACCAGAACCACAAAGTGGAACCTATGCTTTACTAGGACAGTTGATGTTGGAGCTGAGAAATTGGCTGTGACTAAGAAGAAATCAGAATCACTGAGGTGAAATCTTCTAGGAGCATTTTATCAGGGTCAGGACAAAGAAGATGTCTGTGGTCCAGAGGAAGGTGACGCTGCATCTCATGCTGGCAGTTGAACTTCATGATGTGAAGAATTACCCATTCGGTACCAGTTTTGAAGGCATGAAAGGGTCGTGGAGAGCAGCTAAGGCTTGGCACCGTGTGGCAGGGCTGGAGTCCTGGAAGAAAGACTAGAAGAGACAATTGGTGGAAGTGCAACCTCAATGGTAACAGAGACTCCAGTGTACTGGAGGTAGTAGTCACCACGGGAAGACCACTAACAACAGTAACAGCTGTAGAGCAGAGCTAATCTGAGTCCTTGAGATGAGCTACAGAACTGTGGACAGCATAGCTGGAGAAGTGGGGCTACCCAAGACCTTTTGAGCCCAGAAGTTCATGAGTCCCAGGCATTGAGTTATTTACACTTCTGAGATGACTTGGGTTTTTACTTTGATTGTAACTTTCCCCTGGTTCTTCCCTATTGCAATAGAAAGTATGCAACTTATTTTATTTTTACAGAAGCCTACGGTTAAGAGACTTTGAATTTAAAGAGACTGAACTTTTAAAGTGTTTGAATTTTTAAAGACTGTGGGACTCTTAAAAGTTGGAATGGATTTTGTATTGTGGTATTGATATTAATATGAGATCTTGAGGATAAGCAAGAAAGGGAAGGTTACGGTTTAATAGTAATTGTGTGACAAGTTGATAATTGGTCAGTTGTCCTGATTAGTTTATTGATACAAGCTGGAGTTATCTGGGAAGAGGAACTTCGAGTGAGAAAGTACTCCTATTGTATTGGCCTGTAGGCAAGCCTATGGACCATTTTCTTAATTAGAGACTGATGTGGGGGGCTGCATCCCACTGCAGGCAGTGCCACCACCAGGAAAATAGTGCTTGGTGGCATAAGATAGCAAACTTAGCAAGCCATGAGAAGCAAGCCAGCAAGAAATATTCCCCTACAACCCTTGCTTCAGTTCCTGCCTTTGGTTTCCTGCCTTTGCTTCCCCTCCAATGATGGATTCAGCTCTTCACCTGTGAGCCAAACATGAATAATTACTAAATAATTAGTAATAATATATACAGACAGAAAGGTCTGAGGGGGAGCTCAAGAGTAAAAACTGAGACAATTTTGGGTGGTATGGAGTTTATTAAAGGTATTATTAATGACGTGGACAGACAGACAGGAAGATAATAGCATAGTTGAGGCTCTGAGAATTCAGGTTTCAGCACCAGAGACAGACAGTAAAACTGGAACACTGAAGAAAGGAACCAGAGTCCACATGGCAGAAATGAGAGTCTCCTCTTACTCTTTTCTGAGGGTGAGGGTGTTATAATACAGGTCTGTAGTCAGGCTCTCTAATTCACAGAAAGGGGTTGCAGGAAGCAGGTGGGAAGCAGGATGGGTAGCCATTAATACCCCTTCAGTTGTAAATTTACTTCTCCATGTGAGAGACCCTTCACCTAGGAAGTCTGGTAGCTAGAGCCTCAAAGACAATGTATCAGTAGGATGCCTGTCAGTAGCTGTAAGAAGAGAGGCTGGGACATGTAGCATGACCTGAGCAGCAGCTGGATTCTAACAATACATTCTTACACACATATTACACATTACATACATTATTACATATTACATCTATGCATTATTTAAAGCCATCTCCGGTTGCATTCTGCTCACTTTCATTTCTAGTGCTCCCCTGCTGCATTCAGAAAACACGATGAATAGTGAGGGCTTTGTTTTGTGTTGGGCTTTGGGGGTTTTGTTTTGCTTTGGGTTTTTGCTCCCTCCTAAACTCCATGCATTTTTAATATAGCCTCTGGCTGCACCTTCATCTTACCTCCCCAGCTCTGGCTTCAAAGCCAAGAATGCCTGAGGGTGAGAAGGGACCCTACAGACTGAAGCCTGGATAAAATATGTGCTTAGCTCTCTCCAGTTTTCTGAGGTAATCAAAGGTTGTGGGGGGCAATGAAGCCGAGGTATAGACAGTTTTCAACCTAGAATGCAGGAGGCCCTGAGTTCAAAGCCTACTACCACAAAAGGGAGAGAGAAAGAAGGGCAGAGCAGGGACCCCAGGAGGGGCATGTGCCACACACCCTAGGCTTGGGCATCTGTGGGGATATCTTCTTGTGAATTGTTGATCCAGATGTGCTAATCTCTTTATTCAGACATGAAACTGCTCTTTTGAAGAAAGCTTTTGCATTCTCCTAGAATGGATATTTGCATCTATGGACCATCAGCACGGTCCTAGGGACAGTCTCACTTCTGAGCCCATAGACGTTCCTGCTCAGGGAACTTGCTTATTTCTGCATGCCAGTGTCTCTCCCGCTGAGCCAGCTCCTGAAGGGAGGCACAGTTCCCGACCTCTTATCCTCAGCATAGGGCACTGGTGGCTAGAGTGCTGGGTGAATGGGTGGCTCTGGATTTCAGGGTCCAACATTGGCTCTTCTTGGGTCAGTAGCAGATAGGGACAGCAGTTGGACCACAGATAAAAAGCTCTGAGGACCTTTCTTACCACCAACTGGCAACAGCCCCTGGACCCAGCAGGGCATTTACAACATCCCAGATGGCCCTGCTGAGATCACCATTTGTGACAATTTGCTAATAAAGCTACTGGACCCAAGAAGTAGCAAGCTTCTGTGAGGATCTTGGCCTAGTCTTTCAATCTGGATGTCATAAGAAACAATCTTTTCCACTTGGTTTGAATTTATTTAAATATCAGCCCCTTGAAATATTCAGATCACCATGTGCTTGGGCTTTGTTCTAAGTTTTATTCCACTGTATTGCACACTACTACTATGTGTTCACTGTACACTGCAGAGTTTTTAAGGGGCATGTGTGGGGAGAGAGAGAATGAGGGAAAGAGGGAGAGAGGGAGAGAAGGAAGAAGGGAAAGAAAGAGAGCGGGAGGAAGAGGGAGGAAGAGATGGGAGGGGTTTAAAATGTTCCCAGATGCTCATGTGTATGGACACCTAGCCTCAGCTAGTGGTGCTGTTGGAAGGCTGTGACTAGGAGGCATAGCTTTCAGAGGTAATTCACTGGACATGAGCCATTAGGGTTATGATTTGGTCTTTCTTCCAGCCCTAGGACTCTTTTTCTGGCTGACATAGAATACCCACCCCATCCCCTGCCTCCAATAGAAGAAAGTCTTGATGTTATAGCTGTACTCACTATACCGTGAACCGAAAATCAAGCTTGGCTTCCTTAAATTGATTCTCTCGGGAGGAAAGAAATCAATACAGAAAATTGACAACAAGAAATGGAGTGTTGTTGTGATGAATCTGGCCATGTGGCCTATAGGCCTTTGGAAGTGGTTTGCAAGAGGAAGGTGGAAGAGTTTGGACCTGCAGGCTACAGAAGCCTTAGAATGCTGAATGTAGAGCTTAATGAGCCATCCTAGTGCGAGTTTAGAAAATCAGAATGCCAATAGAAATGTGGACAGTTCATGAGGTTTCAGAGGGGGAATAAGGACTCTAGCAGGGGTTGGGATAGAGGACATTCGTATTATCTATCCTCTGGCAAAGACCCTGACTACATTCCACCCAAGGCCTCAGATTTTGAGTAAGGTTGAGTTAAGAAGTGATGGACAAACTTGTTTGGTCAAGGGAATTTCACGACAGAGTAGCGTGGGTATTGCTGTGACTGGTTACCACTAGATCAGTTTAGCCAGATTTACAGTGAGAACGGAGAGGGGAGAGTAGGGCAGAAAGAAGTGAAAAGCATGCCGTTGGGAGCCTGAGCCTGTTTAAAGTTAGCGACAGGGTGGACAAAGCAAGTACACACAAAGAACAATACAGTTAGCAGTTGGAGAGATTATCACTGTGAACATACATGGCAGGCTTTGGACAGTAACAACAGGAAAGGCTGCTCCAAAGCAAGATCTCCCCCACAGAAGGCCCCCAGGGTGTAAAAATGCAAATTCATTAGAAGGCAGAGAGAATGCCTTCCCTGAGATGTCTGCACCCAGGGTTCCCTGTTGGAACAGGATCGCCTCAAGAAATGTCCTGGGTTCAGCCAGGCTGGCACTCAAGGTCACAGGAGGCATGGCTACATCCCAGACTGGCAACAGGATTGACATTGTCCTCATGATGCTGGTTTTGCAGGCCACAGAATCCAAGAGTTATAAGTGACAAGGCTTATATCAAAAGGTTCCAGAAAAAGATAAATCCAGGCAATGTGTAGCTGTTTTGATTTTTCTAAAAAGGGATCCCAGTGACCAATGTGTTAGGCTATGAAGGTGAAATCTAAGTTGCAATAAAGCCCGCGACATGTTGGAGAGCCTAGGAAAGAAGAATGTCTGCTAAAGACAGTTGAAGATACTAAACGGAGCCAGCTCAAAAGAGAGCTCATTTGTGTTCCAGAGGACATAGGGGCCCCTGGTGCTGGACTTGCTCTTTCTGGGTTTTTACTTGCTTTGTTCCAGCCCTTCCTTGCTAAAGCCCTATTCTTCCCTTTTGGAATGGAAATATTTACCCTGTACCATGGTATATTAAAAGTATATGACTTGCTTTTTCTTTCTTTCTTTCTTTCTTTCTTTCTTTCTTTCTTTCTTTCTTTCTTTCTTTCTTTCTTTCTTTCTTTCTTTCTTTCTTTTTAATTTTTGCTAAGGCTCACAGTTAAAAAGTTGCCTTGAATCTCAGAAGAGACTTCATATTTACAATGTTGAGAATTTTAGAAGTTTGACTGAATGCAGGTTTCATTCTGAGGTGACCACTAAGCTGTGGAGCTCTGGGATGAAATGTCATGGTTTGAATATTAAATGTCTCCCAGAGGCCAGTGTAGAACAGGTCATCAGCTAGTGGTGTATGTTGGAAGGCTTTTTAACTTGTGAGAATGGGAGGCATGGTTTTTGAAGGCGGGTCACCAGTGAGGAATATAACCCTAGCCTGCTTCACCACCGCATCCTCCACTTGCTGACTGCCAGCACTATGGGTGGCCACATCCTGCTAATTCTGCCACTGGCCAAAACTAGGCCCACCATCATCTCTTGCCATAACGGACTGTTCTCTTTGAACTCCGAGCCCAAACAGACTTTCCCTTCCTTCAGTGACGTCTGTGGGGTATCTGCTCACAGCAGTGAGCGGAATAACTAATACAATACAGTTTCTACTTGGGACACGGCAGCACAGTGTTACTTGTTATTTTGTCTTGAAGCTCATTATATATTGATATGTTTAAAGCTTGTTTCTTTTTCACGGCTGCGTGTTATTTCCTTGTGTGTGTGTTTACTATAATATATTTAGCCTACCCCCATGGATAGGTATTTAAGATGATCTCAGTTTTCTGCTATTGTAACTAATGTTCGTATTCTTGTGAGTTTATATCTGCAGGATATATCTCTAATGTAGGGCTGCTGGATTGGAAGGCATGTGTGTGCTTAGACTGAGTAGGAATTGTCTAGATGCTCTCTATTAATTTACGCTGAAACTAACCACTATTACCACCTGCCCTTCTAAACACAGGCTGTGTAATTTTTTTCTGAGCTGATTAGTTAAAAACTTGGATGTTTTGAGTTGAACTTCCTATATGAAGTTGCCTACCTTTTTTCATGTTTGAGAGCCACTAATTCTTACTTCTTGTCTTTCATTTCACTTTGCCCAGGTTCCTACTGAGTTCTTCATTATTTGTAAGAACTCTTTATATATGAAGGACAGTAGGTCTCTGTGTGGTGTGTGGTCACACACCTCCCCGTTTGTCTTTCACCTGTGATTTGTTGGCATTTGGGAGCCTTTTTTGTTTGCAGAAAGCTTTTGTTTTTATTTTACATGGTTGTTTCATTTTCATTTTTTTTTTCTGAATTTTTGTTTGAGAAAGTTCCTTACTCCAAATTTTATAACTCTTACTCAATTTTAACACTAAAAATAGTTTTTATAGTTTCTCTATCCTACATATTTAATCAATCAAAATATATATTTTCATGTAAGTGTATAACTTAGAATCGAACTCATTTTTTTCCAGATACCACATTGTCTGCTAATATGAAATTCTACTTTCATCCCATTTACCAAATCCTGATATGTAACTGGATGATTCTGAACTCTCTAGACTGTTTTTCTGAACTGTCTCTCAGATCACATGCCAGCTTGTATTCATCCAGTCTCGTGCACGCTCGACACTGGCACAGAGAGGCCTCTCCCCTCTGCTGCTTCTTTCTTCTGGAACTTTTTGTCTGTATTTGCTTCCTTTTTATTTCCACGTGAACTTTAGCACTACTCTTAACCGATAACAAAGCGTTTGGGGTTCGGAGGTTTTTTTGTTTGGTTGTTTTTTATTTTTCATTATTTGGTTTCCTTCAAAGAATTTTAGTGAGTCTTTTTGTTTTGTTTTGTTTTGTTTTTACCGTTTTTTTGCCCATTTCTAATTTTATTCCTAAGCAGTGTTTTCTGCTGTGGGCCGCAGGAATATATCATAAGAACTCAGCTGGTTATGGCAAAGTCACTACCTGGAAAGATCAGGGGATTCCTCCAGAGGAAGGCAAATTCCAAGGAGTTTTTGGTGTTATTTGGCTTGTTATATATCATCTGTCTTTTATTATGAAAATCATGTGTGCCTTCATAGTTTTCCCAATTGACTTTTCCGTAAGAAGGGTTAACAGTGTGGACTGATCACTCTCTGGACATTCCAGGTATTTGGAGAACAGCCTCAGGAAAGGCTTTCTCTGGAATCAGATATCTCCCTTGGCCACTTTCAAGGTCTATCAGTAATAACAGTCCACATGCAAGTCTCCTGCTTTAAGATAAATTCCACAAGGAGACACTGCCTAGGTCAGGTAGACGTTAAGTAATAGCTTTACACAATTTAGCTTGGACCCTCCTTTCTTACAGCCTTACTAACTTTATAGACCTCTAACTCCTTGCCTAACCACTTCTAGGAATATTTAGATAACTTTCTGTGCTGACAGCTATGCTCAGCCAGAACCCCAGTTCAAGCCTCCCTGTAATTATCATCATTGGCAGCATCCGGCCAGGTCCATCCCCGGATGGAGGAAAGTACCTTATCAGAGATACCTTTGTACTCTCTAAGAACAGACTTAACCATCCAGGCTACCTGTTTGAGAAGGCCTGGCGGATGTGCCAATTAAACTTTACTTCCTCCTTTCCCAAAACTTACCTCTAGTTCCAGATCTCCCTTTAACTATCACCAGAGGCATCTAGCTGTACACAGGTTGCCTAGCGACTGAGCACACTTTCCCCCTCCCTGCAGAAAAACGTCAGATAGCTTGGACAGATAGGAGCCCAGGAAAAAAGAAGACAGTTTTATTTTCTCCCATTGACCTAGCAACTTGTAGATTCTTAACATTTTCTACTAATCACGTTTAAGACTATAGTTGAGCACATAAGAGGCCTCTTCTTAGATATTACCTGAATTTAGCCTTTAATTAATTCATTTCCCCATTGGTCACTTCCCTTTGGGGTTGCAAATGATAATTAATGGTTATTGCCTCCCTATGCGATTCTTATCACCCCTCCCTTTGATCCTGGAAGCCTGGCTTTGCACTGCAAGGGAATACTGCTTGTAAGTGTATCTATACCAGGACTTCCAGGGCACGGAGGACAAAGAAGAGAAAAGGGTATGGGAGAACTAGACGGGTAAGAACTTGAGAGGAACAAACTGAGATGGGGAAGAAGTAGATTGAAGGGTAGAAGAGAGTACTAGAGGAATGAGATGGAAGATGAGGAAGAGTCAGAAGGGGAAGAACAAGATGAGGAGAGAGAAGGAGATGGGAGAGGAGATGGTATGGGAAAGAACAAAATGGATGAGAACCTAGAAGGGACAGTAGATGAAGGAATTAAGATAGAACCTAGAGGGGAACCTCAGATAAGTGTAGAGAGAAATCAAGCAAGAAATGAGCTATATATGAGAGCAGAATATAAGCTTGTAACTGACACAGAATAATAAAGTATATGGACTAAGGAGTTTTGTGTACATAGATTCATTTCTTTTCATCAAAGATTAATTATCAGCTGCTTGTAAATTCTTCCCGGACCCTGGGAGGGGACTGTCGAGGGGCTGGACCCCCATGGTCCCCGATAGTTTTCTTTGTTCCTGCTACTGTTCTTAGAATATTTGTCTTGTCTCAAAATAACAGGCTTCCATCTGCAGAAGTCTTGAGTCCAGCTCCTTTACCAGAGTATTCTATCATCTGCACTTCCTCAGACAGCCCCAGGGAACCTTCTAGGAAGAGAAGCAATAGCCGAAGGTGCAAATGATGACTTTGCCTTTTCAACATTTGTGACTAAATTTCTGTTTCACAGTTGCATTGACTCTTGTCTAGAATAGTTGTGTCCAGCAGCTTTCTGTTGCTATGACACATGCTTAAGGGAAGAGATTTAAAGTAGTGAAGGCTTATTTTGGTTCACAGTCTTGGAGGTTTCAGTCTGTGGTCCCTTGAGACTGTAACTTTGGACCTATATCAACACAGTTCAGATTGGAGGGAGTGCCTGGCCAAGGAGTGTCATGCCTGCAGTAGGCAGAGAAAGAAGCAACCAGGGCCCCAAAGTCTTTGAAGGATACACTGGCAATGACCTGACTTCCTCCCACTAGACTCAAGCCATTAGCATGTAGACCTGTAGTGGACACTTCCGTTACAAACCTAAATAGCAGCATCACATGGTATTTGTGAAAGAATATGTTATACTCCTTTCTCTTAAGTAAATGCCTCATGTGTTTCTTCTTCCTTTGCATGCATTATCCTTCTGTTGGGATTGGAACAGGCTTTCATGTCATATTTAGGGAGTATCAATAGTTTAAGAGGACTTTTGTTTTTCATTAGGGGTGTGTGTGTGTGTGTGTGTGTGTGTGTGTGTGTGTGTTCACATATGTGAGGATTCACTGGAGTTAGAGTTACAGATGACTGTGAGCCACCAAATGTGGGTTCTGGGAACCTAACTTGGGTCCTCTGCAAGAGCAGTCTTCTCTCCTAACCACTGACCTGCCTCTTTGGCCTTAAAAGGATTCTTTGAACCAGAGAAAACGGTACCAATAAATTCACAGAGATAAGTGTTTTTTTTTTTTGTTTTTTTTTTTTTTTAATAACTGGAAATTCTCAAACATGAAATCAATCAGGTATGTCCCTGCTGATGAAGACATACAACACCTGGAAAGTAGTTTGCTTAGAAATACCAAGATGAATCTGGCCTCACTTCTTGGCCTAATGATATAGCCTGAGCATCCTTAATATGAAAACCAAAGGTTTGAAATCCTCAAAAGTCCAAAGCATCATGAATGACATGATAGCACCAGGAGAAAATCCAACACCAACTTCATGTGCAGGACACAATCAAAACACAAGTGTCCTAAAGGTACTCTATCAAATTACATCTAGGTGGTGTGAATAGAGTGTGTATAAAACCTACTAACTTTTCTGATTATACTCAGGTCCTACCCCTCAGATATCTCGCCATGCATGTGAAAATGAAAATAGAAACTCAGAGACACTTCTGGCCCTGAGCGTTTTGAAAGGAATCCTCCACATGTACCAGCGTACAGAAATAAATACAGGACAGAGGAACAGTTTACCAGGCATGTCCAACCGGAGGTCTGTAGGTCAAATCATCCCAGGATAGCTGTGCATGCAAACCAACACATTTGCAGATGACAGCACATATCAATGTCAACAGGCTGGACACTCCTGGCACCTTTCCATAGGGAAACACTTAGTAAGACCCAGGCTTGGAGAAGCTTCAGAGCACACAGCCAGGTTCCCTAACAAGTAAATTACAATGGAATAAAAGAGAAAGAACTTTATGTTAAAGGAAATGTGAGACAGATCAGCTCACTGCAAGGTGTGGGATTATTTGGATCCTGATTCATGTTAACTTGGTATCAATGATTATTCATGATATCCAACATACATTGGAGTATCATGGATATTTGATGACTTTAAGAATGTACAGATAGCTCCTACTTAGTGAGGCACAGATGTTATGCATTCAGTAGAAAGTGGCCTTTAATTGTGAATTGTACCTTTTCCAAGGCTAGTGATAGGGTGCAATCCTCCCTCTCCATACTAGGCAGCAGCCACTAGACACAGCTCCCAGTAAGCCTGGGATGGTATGGGGACAGGACCACCACTCCATAATGGTCTCTGGCTAAGCTGTGATATATACAAGATGGGTGCATGCATTTCCAATTTAGCACAGGCTTACCCAGAGCTAGCCTCACTATGAATCCAGGAGCATCTGGAAATTGGTGTAATAACAGCATCATGCTTGTTCCACAAAACCCTCATTTTTAAGAGGTGTATATGGAAATATTTATGGATGAAATGATTTGATGTCTGAGATTTGACAGAAGTCTCAGATAAGAGGAAACGCATGGGCAGAGCCGTAAGTGTGAGCGTGGCCACAGATGAAGCTCTGTAGTAGACGCAGAGAGTCCATCACACCAGTTTGTTGGCTTTTGTGTCTGGAATGCCCCACCTAGTTGTGTGTGTTTATGATGTGCAATGTGCTAGTTTAACACATAAATACAATGTGTGAGTCAACACTTCTACCCCCATAAACGTGTTCTGATTTGACTCTCACGTAAGTGTACACATTTGTGGGTTATACTGTAGTGTGTCAGTGCACATTTGAGATGTGGACTGATCAAAGTACACCAGTGGATATTTCTGTCTTCTTGTTACGTCACGTTCAGAGTCTTGTAATTCTTGATAAAGCATGTAATAGATGACTGCACACTGTCGTCACCCGTTCCGTGGACACTGGAACTGATTCCTTCTGTGTAACTGTTTTCTCCCTCCCCTCCCCTTGCCCTCTCCTGCCCTCTCCAGCCTCTGGTGCATACTGCTGCACATTCAGATGGACCTTGTTTTAGCCACATATGAGACAGAACGTGCAGGGTTTGTCTTTCTGTGACTGGCTTATTTCACTGAACAGTGTGAACAGCTCCACGCTGAATAACATTTTTACAAACTTGCTCTTAGAATCTGTACAATGTGGTGATATTATGTTCCCCAAAATATTATGCACCCTAATAAACTTATCTGGGGTCAGGGAACAGAACAGCCACTAGATATAGAGGCCAGAAAATGGTGGCACACATGCCTTTGATCCTAGCATTCCAGAGGCAGAGATCTGTCAAGATCTCTGTGAGTTCAAAGCCATACTGGAAACAGCCAGGCATGGTAACAACAGCCTTTAATCCCAGGAAGTGATGGCAGGAAGCAGAAAGGTATTTAAGGCGTGAAAACCAGGAACTAGCCTGGGTGAGCCTTTAGGCTTTTAGCAGCAGTTCAGCTGAGATCCATTCGGATAAGAGGACACAGAGGCTTCCAGTCTGAGGAAACAGGATCAGCTGAGGAATTGGCAAGGTGAGGTGGCTGTGGCTTGTTCTGCTTCTCTGATCTTCCAGTGTTGACCCCAGTACCTGGCTCCAGGTTTGATTGTATTAATAAGACCTGTTAAGATTCGTGCTACAGTACAACAACCGAACTATTTTCTCTCATGTCTTATTAATATGTAGATTTCCCATTAGTGATCGAAACTTGAATTCCTGGGGAAAATCTACTTTGTCATGTCCATCTTTGTGATACTGAGTTACAGAGTTCTCTTTCCTGATAGTTTAATGAGGACTTCGGAACAAAGTGTCACAATATATCCTAGGCTGACCTCAAACTTTCACTCTTCCGATTCAACCTCTTTTTTTTATTATTTTAAATTTTTTAAATTCATTTTACACACCAACCACAGGCCCCCCTCTCATCTCTCCTCCCCCTCCTCCCCTGTCAACCTCCCCATCCACCCCTCATGCCCTTTTCCAAAAGGGTAAGTTCTCCTATGGGGGTGGGAGGGAGACAGCGAAGCCTGGTACATCCGGTTGAGGCAGGACCAAGCCCCTCCTCCCTGCCTCCAAGGTGCTGCTTCAACCTCTCCGATGCTGGGCTTTTACGTGTGCACCTGGCTTTCACTAGTGAAGACCTTGCTTTCAGAGTAAATCCAAGTGCTGAAGACACGCAGGATCCTTGTAGTTAGAGTGGAACCAACAAATACCAGTTATCTAGCTCTTGACCTCCCAGCTGGCCCCACTCTGTTTTATTGGTCCCCAAGGACAGTGTTCACCAGTGATCCCTGCTTAGGATCCCTGGGATGAGTCTTCTAGAATATCTTGAGACTCCTGTTCCTGGCACTGTTGTGGCCTCTCATGAAAAATAACATGATGAATCTAACTGACAATGTCATTTCATGCATTTAATTAACATAAGTATGACACAATGACCATGGTAGACAGGCAGAGGTGTCTTGATGTGACACTGAATGAAAACAAGGTTAAGGGCTTGGGAGATGTCTCAGTAGGTAAGGGAGCTTGCAGCCAAGCCTGACCACCTGAGTCTGATCCCCAGGACCCATATGGTAGAAGGTGAGACCTGACTCCACAGCTTGTCCTCTGACCTCCATATGCTTGCCATGACAGGTGTGCACCCAGACACACATACACACACACACACACACACACACACACACACACACACACACACACACACACACACCACAAATCTAAATTCAGGTTTGTACAGTAGCATTTCTATCTCCTAATATAAACAGGAGCATGGCCACAGCTAGTAGCTCGCCTACTGGGATGGATTTCCAGCATTGGGGAAACATCTTGGATGTTTCTCTCAAGATAAACTATGCCTGAAGGCCCTGTGGCCCTTCCTGCAGATTTGGCTCCCTTCAGTTTGAAATGGTTGCTGTACCAGCAGGTCATGTTTTGAGGAGACAGGGTCTACTACAGTCCTTCACAGTCTGTGTGTGTACGGACAAGCTCACATTCTTCTCTTTGGCCATTATGTCCACATGAGGGAGAGGACATATATAGGCTGGAGGGCTGTGACATGAGCAGACTTACAGGACCACAGCCATGTGGGTACCATCAATAGAAAAAAACGGAAAAGAAAAATATTAACCATGACTATATTGGGTAATGGGATGGGGGTAGATGTGGGGTTTTTGTTGTTGTTGGTTGGTTGGATTTTTTGTTTGTTTGTTTTTTTATAAATATTCAACAATGAATGCACCTTAATTTTTAAAAGTCACTGTTTCAAATAACAGAGTAGACAGTCAGTCAAAGGCCAGCAGCTAGAGATTTCTGCTTAGCAGACGCTTATCCATTGGCCCTTCATTATTTTTTTTAAAAATTGTTCTGTATTTTCTGTTCCTTCTACTGCTCAATGTGAGATGCTATCAATACCTCCTTACAAACAAACAAAAACAAAACAAAAAAACCACTTAAGGAAATTATAAGAAGCCAGGAGCCATCAAGATCCATAAGTGTCACCCCTCAAAGTCAGCCTTCACTTAACCACACTCCCCCAACCCCTGCAGAATGGGTTCTCCGTGCTGACCTTCCACGGCTCTCTGCTCCTTTTCCCCCTCAGTACTGAGGACTGAATCAGGCTTTCCCCATGCCAGTCAAGTACTCTCCTACTTCACCGTGTCCTCGGCCCTTCTTTCTTACCCTTTATTTAGAAACAAGGTCTCACTGAGTTTCCCGGGCTGGCCTTGGACTCTGTGGCTGGCTTGGAACTTGCAACTCTCTTGCTTCAGCTTTTGGGGTGGCTGGCCTTTCAGGTCTGTGTCAGCAGGCTGGCAAAGGCTCCATTCATTTAACTTATGGACCCACACTTCCAGCCTTTTACTGGGCTGCTGCTGCCTACACATACAGAGAAACCACGCAAAGACTCAGTGCTTTCTGGAAACTATAAAATAGGCCAACACCGGGCTCTTGGAATTCCTTTGCCTCCTTCAACAACATAAATCATCGATACAATAGTACCCTGAGTTTTCAGGTGACTTGTCTGAAGCAAAACCAACCGCCTCCACCCTTCAGAGAACCAACCCTCTGTGCAAGCCACAGGAAGGGCCCAAAGACTGGTTTCCTGCTGACTTTTATGAAATTTGGGGTTTCTGCTTGTCAGAGACACCTCCAATCAACTGGCATGCCATGGCGTCAGAAACAGCAGGGTCAGAGGGGAAGCCCCAAACAAGCTGATCTAGAGGGAGTCTATTCCTTCAAGCTTGAGGGCAGAGCAGGGGTGGCCTGGGAAGCTACTCACACACCACTCAAAACCGACAAACTCAGGCACAGCTGACTGCCAAATAAATAACCGTCTTTTCAAAGAAAGACTTCCAGGAGGTCTGGGGATACAGCTCAGTGGTAGAGGACCAGCCTAGCATATGTGAAGCTCTGGGTTCGAGCTCCAGGCTTACCCCTTCACCAAAGGGACAGAGGGAGAGGAAGACGGGAAAGGCAAAGAGAGAGACGACATCTGGTCTAGAAGAAACAAAGGTTTGCCTATAAAAGGAAGACATGAAATAATTTGGCTCTCTTCCTCGTACCAACAGTGCCATTTACAGAAATAACAGAGACCTCAAAATTGTCCCAAGCCATCCCTCTGGATTGCCAAGGCAGGATTCCAGGAGCTTGGGTGGTCAGTGAGCTGAGGCAGAGGAAAACAGCCCAGGAAATTGCAGAAAGAAGTATTTCCTCAGACAGAGCATTGCTGGAGAATGTCACTGGGAACTGGGGGACAATGGCTACATTTAAACTGGGGCCCAGAGGTGGAGGAAACCCTGAGACACTGATGAGTGCTCAGCATGGGGCCAGTGTGGAGACCTCCTGGAGCAGGGGAGTCTCTGTCGCAAATACCTGCTTTATTTACTCGGTCCACGTTTACCTCTACATTGGGACAAACTCAGTTTTGAGATCCAATGCATCCAAAGTGACAGTAGGTTAGGATTAAGGTCTTGGTCACCACCAAGTTTTGTTTTGTTTTTTAAATTATGTTCCATGGTCATATCTTTAGACAATTGGCTCTTTCCATCTACTCCATGATAGAGCAAAAGATTTTAAACCAAATAAATACATATCCCAGTGATTTTCTTAATTTATGAATATACTAAGCAAGCACAGGTCAAGTAAGTCCTGTCTTTTGGCTTTTCTGTATACAAACTGGCTTCGGTGGTACAGCCAGCCCCGAAAGCAGGATGTGTCCCTGGCCAGTGGGTCCAGGATATGAAAAGGGTCTACCACCAGAGGAAGCAGCAGGGAGGCCTATTAGACACCCCTGATTACAGTTCTAGGAATCATTTCCTCTAATTCGGGAAACCCCTGCCTCACCATCTCCATCGGCCACATCTACAGCAATTGAAAATCCAGTCTGAACAAACTGTCTGCAAGGCAGTGTGGACTTAAAGCATCTTCCATGAACTCCCTGCTCACAGGCATCCCCTCCTCCTGAGACAGCAAGGCCACACTTTCCAGAGCTGGCCTCCTCAGGAATTGCTGAGGAGTCTGGGGCCCCTCACGGCCACTTGTGCGAATGCTCCTTCAAGGAAGTAAGCCAGCTCAGAGACTCGGGGGACGAAAGCAGGGGAAAGGTGACTGCATTACTGCCATAATAGTTCAGTGCCTGGACATCAAGCCAAGCCCGGAGATCCTTGGCGCAGACTCACTTGCCTGCCCCCTTTACTTAGGAGTCCCTGAGCAAAACTCTTGTGAGCCATGGTCGCTGACTCGAGATTTAAGAGCGTTTGGCCAACAGTTAGTTTGCCTGTTGCTCAGGGCCTATGGTGGCACAGGGTATCACGGCGGGCGGGTGTGGTCCCCAGCAAGGCACACCCTCAGTGTGCTAACATCTTCCTACCAGACCCCACTTCCCAATAGCACCAGAGACTGGAAACCATGCCTTCAACACAGGGGCCTTCGCGGGACACTCAAGATATAAACTATAGCTGCTTTCCCCATAAAACACGCCAGAGTTCACAAAGCCTCTCTTCTCCTACTTTGCCAGAAAGAGTAATACTGTCAACTTATACTCTCACCGTGGTGAAATACATATAGCAAGAAATGTAGGGTTTATTTTTTAATTTTTATTTTATGTATTTTTTAAAATTTTTTTGCTGTGCAGCCGTCACCATTCTTCCTTTTCCTAAAGCCTGGTTACTTACCATTCCCACGGTCTGTCCAAGAGTCACCTTCCCAGGTCAGGGAAGCCCTAGTTAGCAGCTGAGCAGGCCCAGGCCCCTTCTTCCTCTGGGCGGCACGGAGTCTGGGGTGTGAGACTGGTTCGAGAACCTGTTCTTGCTGGGTGACGCTGGAGTTGTCAGACGGAGGACAGAGTCTGGTGACAACTTGTAACAACTTCACTTCTTACATTCTTCGACTCTCGGATCTGGATTGTGATCTGAAAGCCAGAGCACGACGACGCTGGAAGCGGGAAAGGAGAAGGCGTGGGCGTGGACGTGGGCACCTCCTGCAAGTGACATGTGATCCCAAGGCCAAGAGACATGTGATCATCACAGCAGGAAACGCTCTGTTTCTGAGTTCTCCATCATCCCATCACAGCTTCCCAGATGTATCAGGTTGCAGAGAAAGCTCAGTAGTCCGAAGAAATGGAAAGCTTGGTCAGGTCCCCCAAATCTCACAGTATTTTATTTCCTATTCTGTCCTTGGGGGGGATCACTGAGACTGTAGCCCACAAGGACATATAGAAGTGAATTCCACAGAGTTCCAGGCACTTGGGGCCTATCATTTTCAGAGAGACAAGGGTACATTAGTAAAATAAAGTACTGGAGAAAATAATTTTAAAATAAATGTGTATCTTTTCTTAATTTCCTTATTGACCGTTACTGATAGCCCATGAATCTGGGAGTCGTGAGAATGTACTTCCCCCTGGCCCATAACAATCAGCTGCTGGAAAATAGTTCCTTTCTTATTATCTGAGGTGTTTTAGAATTGATGATGTATCACTGTGTCTATGGGTAACTTAGTGCGACCCATAGTTTGTGAATAGCTGTAGCACATGATCAGTGGCTGCTTCATAAGCCATGGGTGTCAAAAATAACATGGCAAATGCACCTCATTTTCCTATACTGTCCCTTCTTTTCCTGCTTCTGAAAGGAGCCTGGCCTTAAAGAGGGCCGCATACTCAAGCAATAAGTGCCTTTCCTACTCCCTCTTGGGTCGCTACTGATCATTGCCAAGAACCGCGTTCTGAGCACTGCGAGTGTCCAGGAAGGACTTCCTGGAAGATTCCTTAATGAAAACTGATTCAGTGGGGTAATGAACCCATTTTGCCTTTGCATGGCTTCCCCCCCCCCGGGGGTGGGGGGTGGGGAACATACACACTGGCAGGAGCTCCATGCAGCTGCCCTACAAATGAAAGCAGTGCATTGAGGGTGTAAGACCAGAGAGGCAGGAGGTGTTAGTTCTCTACTGACATAAGTTTGCCACACCAGTTCAGAATGCAAAAGGAATGCTTGTAAGTCAGTTTGTTTTTACTGAGGGTTTTCTTTAAATGCACTGGAGCTCACTTGTTAACCGAAGAAATCAGAGTAACCACTTGAGAGAGTTTATTGACACTTCTCATGTCAAGGATCTGGCCAGCTTTCCAGTAACCTTCCAACTTCCCAGCTGCTGCCCCAAGTAAAACACGCTCGATTGCCTGATAACGAACAGCAAAACTCCCTTCTGTCTAGGGATTCCTGCTCACCTCAGAGGCGGCCCATGGCCCTTTGTCCTCTCTGCAGGATGGACCTATGGCGTCCTGGCCAGATTCTTTACAGAGCTACAGTCCTGAGTTCCCACCAGTCTTTGCTTTCAGGATGAGTGTTCCTCCCGTAAATCTAGATCTCGTTGACTTGCGTGTCTCCAATTTGGATGGAGCCTCTCACCACAAGGCTGCCATGTCACTTGGCAGTGATGTTTTCTGCAGGTTTTTACCACTTTCTCTCCATTTGTCAGGAATAGAGTTTCCAGTAAGAGGAAGTTTCTTTTTTGATGCAGTAAATTGATGTAAAATGAGGAGAAAACAACTTTGGTTGGGACGTATTTGCCTAGATACCTTTTCCAGCTGTCTGACTCAATTCCAAGAGCTTGTTGTATCTCTCTGTGCATAAACTAAAAACAAAGCAAGGCCTGCCATAGAAATAAAGGGCTTTTCAGAGTAGAAGATGAAGACTCTTCATTTCAGCAATGATGGCATCTAAGTAAAAAGTCTCCAGCAAAGTGTGGCACACATGCCAGTGTGTGTGTGTGTGTGTGTGTGTGAGTGTCTGTGTGTGTGGTATGTATGGACTTGTGTGGATTATGCATGCAGGTGAGCATGTGTGCATGCATGTTTAAAGGCTAGAGGTCAATGTTAGGTGCTCCCTTTATATCTCACCATCTTTTTTGAGACAGGGTCTCTCACTGAGGGGCCAGTGAGCCATGGGAATGTCCTGTCTCTGCCATGTTCCCCATTCAGTGTTGGGTTTACAGTCATGAGCCACTGTACTCAGCTTTTACATGGGTGCTGTGGATCCAGACTCAGGTCTTAACACTTATGTGGCAAGCATCTTACTGAGAATGACCTCCCAGCCTCTACCTTCTTCTTTTATACATTCCTAAACAATAGGGAGTGAAGCATTAGAACTGAAGTCTAGTTCAGAGGTCTATGGTTGATACTTTCCTCATCCACAATAAACCTAGTTGATTTATTCTACAATAGGAAGTACTCCCCAAACTTCCATGATTCAAAATAGCAGTTAATGTCCATGTGCACACTCTCAAGCAGGAGGACCTTGTTCATCTCAGCTGTCAGCATCAGGAGAATCATCTGAGGCTACAATGATCCTCACCTCCATTTCCACACAAGTCTACAGTTTCATACCACCAAGAAAATTGACTTGGTTCCCCAACAGTTCTCTGGTGTCCCCTGAAAAGAAATCTAACACAGCCATTAGCTTCTAGAAAAGGAAAACAATCCTCTTTTGTTAGGGAGAGAATTCTAGAAGGAGAGAGTGAAACACTGGGGGCAGGGGTGTCACAGTACACTGGAGATGTCTTCTTCCTTAGACCACTATGCAAGCCCTATCTAGTAACTCACAGTCCATGTGTGGAACTGTCCACACCAGCAATATTGTCTGCTACAGAAACTGAAGGAGAGCAAAAGCTAGCTTCACCTAGTAAAGTCTTTAACCTTTCTCCAGATGGCATAGGACTGATCAGCCATAAAGGCTTAGAAAATCCCAGCCCAAAGCCATAGGAAGCCCTTGACATCTCTAATCCCGATTCTTCATCAGCAAGTCTGTAACGGTGATATTAAGAGTTTACACACACGATACTGTGGCCATACAGGAAACTGATTATAAAGGATGTTGCACTTCTAAGCTCAACGAATTTCAGAAAATGTTTAACCCATGATGAACTGTTCTCTGTCTCCTGTAACCAGCCCCATTCACCTGACAAGGAGAGTATCATTGTCATAGTTTATGGGTGATGAAAACCAAGGTAAAGACGACTAAGAAGAGTTGACCATGTTAATTACCAAGATACTTTGGGCTATCCCAGGGCAACAAAAAAAAATTGCACTCCCACTGCCTGGACAAGCTTCTGTACTTTCCTGCTTGCACTACATCCACCCCAGGTTGTCAGGGATTTCTCTTCTATGGCATCACTTGGAGTCTGAGGCAATGATTGCATCCCATCCTGTGGCCACAGCATCAGTGACATTCTCCTCAGTCATCACAGCAGGAAGAGAGGCAGATACCAGGACCAACATGCCCCTGCCTGCCCAGGACTCCAGTCATTTCTACTCCCAGAACATTAAGCCGAATCAGCCACATGGCTCCAGATCCCAGCAGTACTAGGAAGTGCACACCCCTGTGTGCATGTGACAGGTGGGTACTGCCATCTGTGCTAAGCCAGGCCACTCCAGAGCAGAGTGGGGTCCAGAGTCCAAGACCCCTGCCTTTCTTAGGGTTAACTTGGTGCCGAGTAAGCCGGGGTCTGATTTGGTGGCCTTGGGTGACCTGCTTCTTATTGAGATTCAGCATCTTTGTCAACAACTGTAGCTTTCAAGGGTCATTGCACCTTGCCTGAGATCACTGGCACTAAGATCTTACTGCAGCATCTGACACAAAATGACCCTCATATAACAGTGATGAAGTTGTCATTTTAAGGCCACATGACACCTCGAGGCTATCACTTGGGTGTCAGAAGTAGAGAGTGTTGTTATGACAAACATACTGGTCTCTTCTCTGTAGACCTTAGACTTGTTCAAAAGAACCCATGGAGCTAGGATAGTGGGTCACATGACCAGTAACCTCGGGACTCGGGAGGCTGAGGAAGGAGTGCTCTGAGTTGCAAAACGGCCTGAGAAATTCTTAGTTTCTTTTCTCGTAGCTGTGATAAATTACTTTGACAAAAGCAACTTAAGGCCAAAAGGCGTATTCTGGGTCACAGTTCGGGTTATAGTCCATCATTACAGGTAAGTCACAGCAACATAAACTGGTCACATTGCATCTGCCATTAAGAAGCAGAGTGTTCAATGTCTACATGCTTGTGCTCTGCTCACTTTCCCCATTTTATTCAGTCCAGGATCCCCTGCCTAGGGAGTGGTGCCACCCACAGTGGATGGGCCTTCCCAAATCAATTAACATAATCCCCCATAGGCATGCCCGGAGAACCATCTCCCAGAAGATTCTAGACCCTGTCAAGTTGACAGTTAAGACTAGCCACTAAAACTCTACCCCTTGTCAATTTGACACCCAAATACATCACTTTTGAGCCACAGCCTTCCACCTCTTGTCCCCATAGGCTCATAACCATGTTATGATGTACATACATTCAGACCAACTTTAAAAGTCCCTGTAGTCCTTCACAATTCCAACACTTTAAACAGTCCAAAGTCTCTTAACTCTGAGTTCCTATAAAATAAAAAACAAGTTACATACTTCCAACATATGGCACAAAGTAAACATTCTTCTTCCAAAAGGGAAGAATCAGGGCATAAAACAATCACAACAAAGCTGAACGAAAATCCAGCTGGGCAAACACCAAATCCTGCAGCTCCATGGCAGGTATATTGGGCTCCTGATGACTCTGGCGAGGCTCCAAAAGGCTTGGGTAGCCCCACCTCTTCAGCGATACAGCCCCAACACACATAAATTCTTCCCCGGGCTGGTTCTATCCCATGCTCGCAGCTCTCCTTAGCATGCATGGTCCAGGGGTCTGAGCATCCTGTACTGACACCATGCTGGGCTGGCAATCTGTCACTCAGACATTAGAAAAAATGTCACCATAGGCAGGCCAACAAGTCTTCCATTATGACGCCACAATTTTATCAATTATTTCAGTTCCTATGCTCCTCCATCATGTAATTATGTCTAAATAAATCCATGGAAAATGGAAACCGTCTCCAGCCAAGAATGCATTTAATGCTCCCTCCTGCCATACATGCAGGCCTGACAGCCCACTGTATCACAGGGTCAGTTGTTCCCCCTGAAGATCACAGGGCTGAGGGAGAGCTGCTGCCCACTGGCTGCTGAGCATCACCAGAGGGGATTGGACCTCATGTAGCTAGTGCAGGGAAGACCCAAATTTTAATATGTGTGCATCTGAGTGTGTCTTGATTTTATTACCACCACCAAGCTGAACCTCAGTTGAACCACAGTAAGGTGGAAACAGTCTGTTTATTAAGTACTTCCTGTGTCTTGGGCCCTATTCTCTATGCTTGGATTATGGAAAGCCTGCAAAAAGAAAAACAAAAAAACAAACGAACAAACGAAAAACCTGCCCTGTGGTGCTAACAGCCTTTGAGGCAGCGTGAGGTTACTCAGTAAGATCTTTGGAGATGTGAGGGAATGAGAACTCATTCTTGAAGTGCCCTGGAAGCTGTCCAGCAATCACTGATGTTCAGATCTGTGTCTCCCGAGCCCAGCTCGGTGTACAGAGACACCAAGTCGTCTATGTAGGTGAAGATGGACACACAGACCCTGTTGTGGCTGGCTTACTGCTGAGCCCGAGAAGTGCATTCCTTCCTTCAGCAGACCGAGATCTCTCAAAAGCCCCAGCGAGACAGGCAACATTTACCCTCCTAGTTCTTCCTTCTCCCTTACTAATATTCCCCTAACTCTGCTAAATCTCAGCGCCTTCTCAGAAGCCGTGTGGAAATGTGGTCTCCACACCTGAGCCTCGGTCGGGTCTTAGAATATGGGCATTCCACATCTGCCAGTCCTTTTATTGTGTGCCCCCTTCACTCCAGAGCCCGCAACAGAAATACCATCTGGCTGCTGGTGACGGCACCGTGGGCCGAAGCCACACCGTAAAACAACACTTCAAATGGCCAGGCAATCTGTCGCTCAGACATTAGAAAAAAATGTCTTCTCTGACCAGAAGAGGATCACATGTTCCACCTACATGGGACTCTCGGCATACCTTAGAGGAGCCAGGAAGCACCTATTCACTCGCCTTCCCTCGCATGTCCCCGAGCCTCATAATCCCCTATAGCACATTCCTTTCTGCTCCAGCTACTGAGAGCGGATTCTGTCCGATAGGTGAACCCTGACAGGCACCAGACTGATGTTGGGAGGGCTGGCAGGCAGACCTAAGGGACAGAAAGCTAACACCTACTAACTCAGGGACTCCCAAACTGCATCCAAGTGTTACACAGATAATTGCAAGGAAATGTGTTCTCTCACCTATGTATGCTAGCCTCAGGAACGCTCTTCAATGCACGCTTTACAAAAGAAAGCAACACTTTCTCGCCTCCCTGGACTTAGTCAGTGGTTCAGGAATATTCAAAGGCACAAAATAGCTACCAACAGAGCCAGACACCCTGGCACCCTCCAGTTGTCTGGTCCCATGCCTCTCTGTTGGGGAAGGGGCTTGCTTTAGGAACAGTGCTCTGGTTTCAGTTGAAATGTTCTGAGTTTAGATACTAGGAAAGGGGAGACGATGGGGAGCAGCCAGTGTTAATCGCTTTACCCTGGTGTCCTTCTGCTGCATCTTTGAGAGGGGAGTCTAAGGAAAATTCAGGGAAGAAATGCTGTGTATTTCCAATACAAATTTTCCCCTGGATCAGGAGCACACTAATATCTTATCGATGTTGACTTTGATGTGGCTTTCATTAGTTGTACTTGACAATGCCATGATGATTCAAGCTAGAAAATATTTTAATCCTCCTAATTTCAGTCACAGGAAATAAAGAAAACTGGAAAACATTAATCCATATTCATGTTTGGTTTGCAGAAAGAGAAGAGTAATCAATTTTTCAAGCATAAGTACAAGATGAACCTTGAAAATCCTGCACTAATAAAAGGAAGCCAGGCATATGTGACCATGTATTCCAAGCCTTACATGAAATCTCCATGAAAGAAACTCCACAGAAACAGAGGGTAAATGAATAGATGCCTAGCCCAGGCATTTAACCAGTGTTGGCTGTCCCACTAAAGCGAAGGTTCATTTTAGTAATGAAGGTCTCTTGTTAATCACAGCTATTCCTTCAGTCCCAGCTGCCCAGAAACCACAGATTGTTAATTCAATTATCACACAAACAGTCTCAATAGAGCCTTTGCCTGCCTCTAAAACTAAACAAATCAGCCCTCCATCATGTGCACCTCTCAGCATTATTGTCCAAGTTCACACAGAGCAATTCACTAAGCTCCAAGCACTCAACAGCTTCTGTATCCCCAAATTCCAAACGGCTCCACAATCCTCCCCCAGAACATAGGTCTCACACACACACACATCCATACCCAACTCCTGGTACCAGTTTCTGCCTTAGTTTGCTTTCCATTGCTGTGGTAAACACCAAGGCCAAACCAGCTTGAAGGGGGAGACTTTATCTTACAGCTTATAGTCCGTCACTGAGGGAAGCCAAAGAGGAAGCTCAAGGAAAGAACCTGGAGGCTAGAGCTGCAGCATAGACTCTGGAGGATCATTGCTTACTGGCTTGCTAACCCGGGGCTTGCTTAGTTTGCTTTTTATCCAACACAGCACAACCTGCAGAGGGGAGGCACCACTTACAGTGGAGCTGGGACTCCCCATCAATCATTAATAAAGAAAACACCTCCACAGACTTGCCTACAGGCCATTCTGACGGAGGCATTTCTCAGTGAAGGCACCCTCCTCCCCAATGCCTCTGGGTTGTGTCGAGCTGGCAAAAACTAACCGGCACAAAGAGGGCTAAGATTTCTGACTTGAGTTCAAAGCCCAAGGGTCTCATTGGCATCCAAAGGTGGGACACTGATGTTCCACAGCCTCGAGTGACACCACGGGTATCTGAACTCTGCTTTGCAAGACTGGAGTTACAGAAGCCAAGGTATAAGCAGAGTTTTGAACTCAAGTCCTCATCATGAACTCTGGGAGTCTACAAACGTACCCCACAATTATGAGTGTAGGATATTTTCCATGCCCTCAGTTTTCTGATCCTAGAGAAATAGCTCAAGTACAGAATATCCACACCCATCCCTTGCCTGAGAAGTGAGAACTAATAAGCTAAGTGGGGGGACTTCACTCTACAGATTTAGTCAAAAGCAACGCCACAGAGACTGGCTGTAAGAAACATGGTCTGTAGAGCACTTCCCTACTGTCCAGACAGCCAAGGTTCTATGCCCAACGTTTAAAACAAAACAAACAAACAAACAAAAACAAAATGCACCCCCTCCCTGGATGCATTACTGAAATTGTGGGAGATACAGGAATAGTAATTCCTTGTATGCCTAATTTCCATTTTGGTCCATGGGGAACATGTGTGGTTGTTGGTGGATAAGCAGAGTTTACCACCCACCAGCTAGCTGATACCCTCACTGGAGCTGTTCTGGACTCTTCGTGTCTGATATGAGTGCATCAATGTGGTAAATGCCCTTTTCTTTCCCAATGGAAGCACAGAAACAATACCAGGTAAGTGCAGCAGGGCACCCTGCTCTGCAGTCTGAACCTGTATCGGGCTCCAGCTTCTCAGTGACTGCGGCTGCACAGGACCACTCCCCTTTTGCTCAGTGAGCATTGTGCTGCTCCACCACATTGGGCCTATCATCTTATTGAACTCAGTGGTCAGGAACTTGTACTTTGGGTGCCTGGAAGTGTTCCAGAGTCAAATGTTACACTACAAGGGTTTAAGGACCTGCTCAGCTGTACTGTTGTGTGCAGGGGTTGATCCAGAGGGTTGAACCTTTCTGTTCCTTGCACCTAATACTGGGGACGGCTCACATTCCCTTTAGACCAGGTACTCCATGTGAGTGTTCACTCTGACGCATTTTCTGACCATCAGCCAATTTTGAGAAGGGGCCAGACAAGGTGTTTGTGTGTAAGCATGTTTGCTGCCTGTACTATAACAAAATGAATGGTATCTGAAGGGTCATCAGACCAGGATGCTGATAATAGTTGTGGAAGCCATGAATATCACAATTGAAGTTGAATATCTGATTATTAAAAGAAGTCTACGGCATCTTGGTACAAGAAATAGGCCCTCAGGAATAAAGATTTAGACAGATGAAGCACTCCAACAGTAGAGTGCTGGAAGGGAGAAAGTAAACAACAAGGACAAAGGGAGGATTGGGGGCTGGGTGTCGCTCAGTGGTGGAACGCATGCCTACTATGCATGAGGATAAAAGTTTGATTCCGAGTTTTGCAATAAGATTTAAAAAAAAAGGATGTTGAGGCATCCATCGTTTGACCCAAAAATTCTTAAGAAAATGAGGCCCAAAATGTCATTATAAGAAAATATAATACATTTACACAATGGAATATCACTCAGCTGCTAAAAAAATAAAACCATGAAAATTTCAGGCAATTAGATAGAACTAGGAAAAATCATCCTGGTGGGGTATCTATCCTAGACCAAGAAAGACAAATATGGTATGTATTTGCTTATATGTTGGTATTAGCTGTTATTGATAACAAGCTACAATCTGTAGAACCACAGAGGTTAGGTTAGAGTAAGTGACTCGGGGGCGGGGCACAGATAAATCTTGTTAGCAGAGGGAAATGGAATAGAGAGTTATGGATGGATGGGTGGCTATAAGGGCAAGATTAAGCAGGGAAGAGGAAGGGAGAGGAGGTTGTGGGGGGGAAATATGTGGGGAGACAGCTAAAATTAAGGGCCATTTGGGGGCTAGTATAAAAACCTAATACAGCTTCCTAAAATATATAAATATATGAAGGCAATTTAAATGAAATTGTCAAATAATGGGATATAAAGTGTCCAAACTGACCATTTATTATCACCAAATGAAGCTTCCAGTACCAGGAATGGGTTAACATCTAATTGAGTTGTTAGCCAAAGGGCTCTCAGGGGAATCCCCAAACAACCCAGACTATTGTCAAGACTGTGCAGTTTTCAGTCTAGACCACCCATCTGCTCTGTTCCACCAGCTGCTCCCCAAATAACCACACAGAGACTTATTATTAATTATAAATGCTTGGCCAATAGCTTAGGCTCATTTTCAACTAGCTCTCATACCTTAAATTAACCCATTTCTATCCATCTATGTGCTGCCCCAGTCTCATTTACCCATCCTGTTTGCTCTGCTTCTCCTGGTATCTCCCCTGACTCCGCCCTTCTTCTCCCCAGCATTCTCTCTGCCCCAAAATCATGCCTAGCCATTGACCAATCCGATTTTTATTAATGAGAGCAACACATCTTCACAGTGTACAGAAGGATTATTCCACAGCACAAGACTATGGCTTGCTTTCCACAAACTGACAGCAAGGACCTATTGCTGAAGATAACACCTACACAACCCATTGAATACACAACCTGTGTCTACACAGAGCCTTCACCCCTACATTCTAGCACCTTTGGATCAGGAAAGCACTCTGCTCACTAGCAAAAGAAACATAAACAGCAACCCAGCCACAAACCCTTTGATCTAACAATGAATGCTGTCTTGCCTGCAAAATATGCTAAGGTAATGGTGGCAAAGCTTGTGGGAGTGACCAACCAATATCTGATTTGAGGGTCCACTCTACAATATGGAACCCATACTCCACACTGCTCAGATAACCAAGAACAGGAGACTAATAGCCCAGGGACCTAGGGTAAAACCAAATACTACTGTTTTACTGAAGGAATGTGGCAATAAGATGACTCCCAGTGGCATTCTGCCATACTCATAAATCACTGCTTTGCTCAGCCATCATCGGAGAAGCTTCCCCTGTAGCAGATGAGAACAGATACAGAGACCTACAACTAGACAATGTGCAGAGAGTGAGAAACTTTGGAGCACTTAGCCCTAAATGGGATGTCCAATCCCTCCCCTCAGAGCTCAGGAAACCCCAAGAAAGAGTGTAAGAGCCAGAGGGGGTGGAAGACACCAAAAAAATAAGGTCCTCTAAATCAGTGTGATCAAAGCTCACAACTGACAGACAGACCAAAGCAGCCGGCACCAGGCCTGCACCCGTCTGTACCGGTTTCTCTGAGTATATATTATGGCTTCCAGTTTAGTGTTTTTATGGGCCTCCTGAGTGCGTGAATGAGTGGG